>NW_017677300.1:31639-31933 GCF_001879085.1 Nicotiana attenuata
GGTAGGACGTTACCTCCTCGTCCTACGTATCTCCTCCACTGATCAGCATCACTGTATCCAACTAATCGCAGATCCTTGCCGCCTTTATAACAAAAAGGCATAATCAGCAATTCCCTTCAGATATCTCATGATCCTCTTTACTGCTTGCCAATGTGCTAAACCTGGGTCGGTATGATATCTACTTACCAAGCCAAATGCTTGACAGATATCAGGTCTAGTGCACACCATAGCGTACATTAGACTTCCGACTCTTATAAGCAACTCGACTCATTCTTTCTATCTCTTCAGGAGTCT
>NW_017677301.1:0-31932 GCF_001879085.1 Nicotiana attenuata
CAAAGGGGTAGATATGGATAAATATTCACAACAACCCTGCAAACCAAGTGCTGCTCCCCTTCCAATCCCAAAGAAATTCAAAATGCCTGAGATACCAAAATACGATGGAACAACAGACCCGCGAGACCACGTGACTGCATTCACAACAGGCGTAAAAGGCAATGATTTGACTAAGCAGGAGATTGAATCTGTATTAGTCAAAAAAGTTGGTGAAATACTCACTAAGGATGCACTAACATGGTATTCTCTTTTACCCGAAAATTCTATAAATTCTTTTGTTGAGCTTTCAGATTCTCTCATCAAAGCACACTCGGGAGCACAAAAAGTCGAAAAAAAAAATGGAAGATATTTTCAAGATCAAACAAGGGGACTCAGAATTGCTTAGGGAGTTTGTGGACAGATTCCAGCGTGAAAGAATGACATTGCCACGTGTACCGGATAACTGGGCAGCTATAGCATTTACGAGCAATTTGAATGAAAAAAGCTCAGAAGCTACGAGGCGACTCAAGGAAAGCCTTCGTGAATTCCCAGCTACAACGTGGAATGATGTCTACAACTGTTATAGCACAAAACTGAGGATTGAAGAAGATATTATTTCACGACATCAAAAAGAAGAAAAGGTAAGCTCAAGACGGGCTGAAAATGAAAAAAGGTCCGGTAAAAACAGGTACGAGCCATACATGGGACCTGCAGGAAGAGACTCACGGTCAAAATAGGACAATTAGAGGTACGATCACAGATCAAGGAATAGAGAGTCAGGCTCATCATCAAGATTTAGGAGTGGCCGAAGCGCACGTGAGCCACGAGACGATGATGGAGGTCTAAAGGCAAGGTTTGGCGGTTATAATTTCAACGCGCGCACTTATGAACTCGTGGCTGTTTTAAGAAGCATGGGAGATAAGGTACGGTGGCCAAAGGAGATGATATCAAATCCAAACAGACGAAACCTTGATCGTTGGTGCGAATTTCATAACGGTCACGGGCATCCTTCAACCTTGCATCAAGTTATTAAATTTCCAGCGCCATGGGGAATATGTCAATTAGGGGAGATCAACAAACATCCAGGAGCATCAACTCCGTGGCAGATTCAAGTGTTAAGGGTGAAGAAAAATAGCAATTACAGAATTCAGTTGTTGATAACATAGCGTCAACCTCAACTGAACAAGGGCGAACAAATGTAGATTCAAGGCCCGATTCCATTCAAGAACCAGAAGAAAATGAAAACATCAAAATGACGATAGAAGAGCTGGAGGCTGTGGTTTTGTTTATACACTGGCCGGAGAGAAAAGCGTATATAGGAGCCAATGTCAGCCCGGATATGAAACGTAAGTTGATTGAATTTTTAAAAACTAGCGCAGATTATTTTGCTTGGTCCCATTCTGATATGATAGGTATACCACCGGAGGTAATGACTCACAAGTTAAATGAGGACCCATCTCATCCACCTGTCAAACAAAAGAAAAGAAAGCAGGGCACTTTCAAAAATCAGGTGATTCAGGATGAGGTGCAAAAATTGTTAAAGAATGGATCTATTCGCAAGGTAAAGTATCCTGATTGGTTGGCCAACACTGTTGTGGTACCTAAAAAGAACGGTAAATGGCGAGTTTGTGTAGACTATACAGATCTTAACAAAGCATGCCCTAAAGACTCTTTTCCATCACCTCATATAGATAAATTAATTGATGCTACTGCAGGGCATGAATTGTTAAGTTTTTTAGATGCATATTCAGGTTATAATCAAATCAAGATGGATCCAGCAGATGAAGAAAAAACTTCATTTATAACAGACAGGGGGACTTACTATTATAAAGTAATGCTTTTTGGACTCAAAAATGCAGGTGCAACATATCAAAGACTGGTTACTAAAATGTTTCAAGAGCATTTGGGAAAAACTATGGAGGTCTATATAGATGATATGCTCGTTAAAACTCAGCATTCAGGAGACCA
The DNA here is from genome assembly GCF_001879085.1 of Nicotiana attenuata. Classification (NCBI taxonomy): domain Eukaryota; kingdom Viridiplantae; phylum Streptophyta; class Magnoliopsida; order Solanales; family Solanaceae; genus Nicotiana; species Nicotiana attenuata. Next base: position 1,948 of record NW_017677301.1, read on the forward strand.
TATATCACATCTGACTGAAACGTTTAAAATTCTGCGAAAATTTAATATGAAATTGAATCCTGAAAAATGTGCATTCGGTGTTGCATCAGGTAAGTTCTTGGGTTTTCTTGTTTCTAGTCGTGGTATTGAGGTGAATCCTGCACAGATTAAGGCCATTGAAGAAATCCCTGATATACTTTCGAGCAAGAAAGAAGTTCAAAGATTAACAGGGAGGATTGCAGCCTTGGGAAGATTCATTTCTAAATCATCAGAGAAGTGCTTTAAATTCTTCTCAGCTCTTAAGAAGCAGGATCATTTTGAATGGAACGAAGAGTGTCAACAAGCACTCAGGAATTTGAAAGCATACTTATCGAATCCACCTTTGCTAGCAAAATCAAAGGAGGGGGAAAGACTGCTCATTTACCTTGCTGTTTCAGAAGTAGCGGTAAGTGTTGTTTTGGTTCGAGAAGAACAAGGTAAACAATCCCCTATCTATTATGTTAGTAAATCTTTGTTAGATGCGGAAACGCAGTATCCTCAATTAGAAAAGCTTGCACTTGCATGAATCATGGCATCTAGGAAATTAAGGCCTTACTTTCAGTGTCATCCTATTGTTGTAGTAACCGCCTACCCTTTGCGTAATATATTACATAAGCATGAATTATTAGGTAGGTTGGCTAAGTGGGCAATAGAGTTAAGTGAATACGAAATCACTTACCAACCTAGAATTGCTATAAAATCACAAGTGTTAGCTGATTTCGTGGCTGATTTAGCCAGGGGATGCAATTAGAAGCAGACAAAGAATTACAGGTATTCAATGGAGCTAACCCGGGAACTTGGATTTTATTTACTGATGGCTCATCTAATGTAAAGGGTGCAGGTTTAGGGATTGTTTTGGTACCACCTACGGGGGAAACCATTCGACAAGCTATCAAATGTCATTCTATAACTAACAATGAGGCAGAATATGAGGCTGTGATTGCAGGTTTAGAATTGGCACGAGAACTTGGCATAAATCAAATTATAATCAAAAGCGATTCACAACTCGTGGTTAATCAAATGCTGGGGACTTATGCAGCTAAGGAAACAAGGATGCAACAGTATTTAGAAAAGGTGCGGGAATTAATAAAGCATTTTCAAACCTGGAAAGTTATGCAAATACCAAGGGATGAAAATCTCGAGGCAGACGCCTTAGCTAATCTCGCATCTGCAGGTGATGTGGCAAGTGATGCAAACGCCCCGGTTATTCATTTATTTCATTTAGTTCTCGACCCTNGAGGAAAATAGAAAGATATGGACTTTCAATCAAGATTTTCCTTGCAAGCCGATTCCCCAGCTCCTGAATAGGTGCTGCAAATCTTAATGTATAGAACCTGCGACTATATTGAGGAGTAAGGAAAGGGCTCCCATGACAATGAGGTCATTTTTGCATGGGCTTGGACTTGCTTTGATGATGAGTAGGCTTGTTGTGCTTTGGCCCTTCTGTGGGCTTTTATCGAGGAAAGCAGGCTTGATAGGGCCAAGTCTTCATTTGTAGGACTTTGATGGTTCATGTCATTCATGTAGGCTTGGGTCTTTCATTCGGGCCCTATTGGGGCACCCTGTGGGCCAATGCGTATAAGCTTGGGCTTTCTTAACGTGGCTCATTTGACGACTCAGTACATGGATGTCACGAATCTATTGGCATAGAATATGGAATCTTTTCTACGTAAGCTGGTTGTGCAAAGTTTGTTTGTTCATACAGGCAGTGTGATTTTGGGATCTTTTGTTTGCTCCGCAAGGTAGTCAGAGCCAGCCAGTTTTTCATTAAACAGGCATGATAGTCTTCAACTGCACAAAAGTTGTGCGGAGAACTAGTAAGAATTGTGCCTGCCATCCAATTCTTGACGCATGGCGAGATTACTCTACCACTCTATAAATGGAGGCTCGATAAGTGTCTTCACTTCATCAAAATAAAGAAAAGGCAATAAGAAAAACTAGTAATGATCTATCACACATACTCTCTCCTTTCAATCAGTACTTTTCTCCTTCACTACCCTCTTCACCCTGCCCATACTCAGCACCCACCTCCTCATAATCTTTCTCAAGTGCAGCAAGATCCTCACGTGCTTCAGAAAATTCACCTTCCTCCATGCCTTCACCAACATACCAATGAACAAAGGCTCTCTTAGCATACATTAGATCGAACTTGTGGTCGATTCTTGAGAAAACCTCTACAACACTGGTGGAATTGGATATCATACACATTGCTCTCTGTACCTTGGCCAAATCGCCTCCGGGAACAACAGTTGGAGTCTGGTAATTGATACCACACTTAAAGCCTGTGGGACACCAATCAACAAACTGAATGCTCCACTTGGTTTTAATAATGGATACAGCAGCATCCACGTCCTTGGGTACTACATGTCCGCGATACATCAGGCAACATGCCATGTACTTGCCACGACGTAGATCACACTGGCCATCATAGAAGCTGGTTCAAAAGCAGTAGTGGTGATTTCTGCCACGGAATGTTGTTCGCGGTGAGCCTTCTCAGCTGATATAACCGGGGCATAAGATGAAAACATAAAATGAATTCTTGGGTATGGGACCAGGTTAGTCTGAAATTCATTCACATCAACATTCAAAGCTCCATCAAACGGTAAAGAAGCAGGGATGAGATCACCTGATCAAAACAAGCCAAAAAGTACTTTAATCTGGTTTGACCAGCTTTTAAGCCAATCCAAACGCCCTCTATGTTTGAAAATTTTTCTTTGAAAAAATTGTATTGGGAAAAATTGAGTTTACATATTTAAAAAGTGTGAAGATGACGTGTCATGACACGTAGGCTGGTCAAATAGTCAAAGAGTTACAGTTAGCCAAGAGGCACGAGTAGTAATAGATGCGAGCAAAAGCAAAGGAAGAGGTACGTGCGGTTATTTAAAGGATTCAGCGCCCGTACCTATTCACGAAATTTAAGTTTAATAATCAAGAAGAGTCAAGGGAATGAATCTGACAGCATACGAGGGTCCAAATACAGTATTTGATAATCTTTAAATGCTGAAAACGTTAGAGAATCTGTCTTAAATGTAATGATTATGTAACGTAGTATTTAATGTCATTTATTGCCCATAATAACCTTATTATGACCAAAGCAAGGCACTTACATCCGAAATAGCTATAAAAGGAGAGGACTGAACAGTTGTAGGGACACGAAAGATCATCTGAATATACTTAGGTTTACTTGCTTTATTCAATTATATTCTGGCTATCCGAATTACTTTCTTTTATACATTCTTGCGATTATCAGTAACCCGTGTTCTTCTAAATTATAGCTTTAGTCAAAATTCTATTTTTTGGTTAAACAAATTGGTTCCGTTATCGGGAATTTAATAATCCATTTTATTTTAGCCTAACTTCCCATGTTGCATCAACCATGTCGAACAACAATGACAATATTCAGGGAAACCAAGAAAATCAAACAACCCAGCAACTTCAAGGAGATCCACAGAATAATAACATACTGATTACTTCTCCACGAGGCTCTCCACGGCGATCTCGTGAAGGCACTCCTGACGGGTCTCATAAAGATGGACGAGCTCAATTCGAAAATGTTGAAATTATGGATGAGGCTTTGCAAAAACTTATTGCCTCACAAGTCAATAAAGCTCTTCAGGCTTTTGTTAGCCAATTACCTGCTGCACCACCTACAGCCACACCAAATAACAACACTCTAGAGAACCCTCATTCCGGGCTCGTTAATTCAGGTAGTGGTGGAAATCCCAGCGAATCACAGGAGGGAGAACCAGGTAATTTAGTTAATTCTGATTTACAGAATTTAGTACTAACAATGCAGAAACAGCTCAAGGAGCAAAGTGATCGCATAGAGCAAATACCCGGGGTGCCTCCCGTGATCAAAGGGGTAGATATGGATAAATATTCACAACAACCCTGCAAACCAAGTGCTGCTCCCCTTCCAATCCCAAAGAAATTCAAAATGCCTGAGATACCAAAATATGATGGAACAACAGACCCGCGAGACCACGTGACTGCATTCACAACAGGCGTAAAAGGCAATGATTTGACTAAGTAGGAGATTGAATCTGTATTAGTCAAAAAAGTTGGTGAAATACTCACTAAGGGTGCACTAACATGGTATTCTCTTTTACCCGAAAATTCTATAAATTCTTTTGCTGAGCTTTCAGATTCTCTCATCAAAGCACACTCGGGAGCACAAAAAGTCGAAAAAAAAATGGAAGATATTTTCAAGATCAAACAAGGGGACTCAGAATTGCTTAGGGAGTTTGTGGACAGATTCCAGCGTGAAAGAATGACATTGCCACGTGTACCGGATAACTGGGCAGCTATAGCATTTACGAGCAATTTGAATGAAAAAAACTCAGAAGCTACGAGGCGACTCAAGGAAAGCCTTCGTGAATTCCCAGCTACAACGTGGAATGATGTCTACAACTGTTATAGCACAAAACTGAGGATTGAAGAAGATATTATTTTACGACATCAAAAAGAAGAAAAGGTAAGCTCAAGACGGGCTGAAAATGAAAAAAGGTCCGGTAAAAACAGGTATGAGCCATACATGGGACCTGCAGGAAGAGACTCACGGTCAAAATAGGACAATCAGAGGTACGATCACAGATCAAGGAATAGAGAGTCAGGCTCATCATCAAGATTTAGGAGTGACCGAAGCGCACGTGAGCCACGAGACGATGATGGAGGTCTAAAGGCAAGGTTTGGCGGTTATAATTTCAACGTGCGCACTTCTGAATTCGTGGCTGTTTTAAGAAGCATGGGAGATAAGGTACGGTGGCCAAAGGAGATGATATCAAATCCAAACAGACGAAACCTTGATCGTTGGTGCGAATTTCATAACGATCACGGGCATATAACAGCAGATTGCAGGTTTTTGCAGGGTGAAGTTGATCATTTGTTAAAACAAGGGTATCTCACTGAGTTATTCAGTGAGAAAGGTAAACAAGCATACATGAAGAACATGTGGGAGCCTCCAAAACCACCTTCTCCCAAAAGAACTGTCAACGTTATAAGTGGGGGTGAAGAGATCAATGGCGTATCATATAAAAAGATTTCCAAAGTAACAATTACCCATGGGAAGCAGCCGTGACATGTCTTGGAGAAAGAATTACGTTCGATGATGCAGATGTCGAGGGTCTATTAACTCCACATAACGACGCACTGGCAATATCTTTACTTGTACATGACACTAACGTGAAACGAGTTTTAATTGATCCAGGTAGTTCCGTGAACATTATTTTGGTAAGAGTATTACGTGAGATGCAAGCTGAAGATAAAATGATACCAAAGGCACATACTCTGTCTGGATTTGATAATTCTAGTGTTGTCACGAAAGGAGAGGTAACACTCATCACATTCGCTGAAGGAGTCGTCAAAGATACAAAGTTCCAGGAGGTAGATATGGAGATGGCTTACAACATGATTCTTGGGAGACCATGGATCCACGAGATGGATGATGTTCCTTCAACCTTGCATCAAGTTATTAAATTTCCAGCGCCATGGGGAATATGTCAAATCAGGGGAGATCAACAAACATCCAGGAGCATCAACTCCGTGGCAGATTCAAGTGTTAAGGGTGAAGAAAAATAGCAATTACAGAATTCAGTTGTTGATAACATAGCGTCAACCTCAACTGAACAAGGGCGAACAAATGTAGATTCAAGGCCCGATTCCATTCAAGAACCAGAAGAAAATGAAAACATCAAAATGACGATAGAAGAGCTGGAGGCTGTGGTTTTGTTTATACACTGGCCGGAGAGAAAAGCGTATATAGGAGCCAATGTCAGCCCGGATATGAAACGTAAGTTGATTGAATTTTTAAAAACTAGCGCAGATTATTTTGCTTGGTCCCATTCTGATATGACAGGTATACCACCGGAGGTAATGACTCACAAGTTAAATGAGGACCCATCTCATCCACCAATCAAACAAAAGAAAAGAAAGCAGGGCACTTTCAAAAATTAGGTAATTCAGGATGAGGTGCAAAAATTGTTAAAGAATGGATCTATTCGCGAGGTAAAGTATCCTGATTGGTTGACCAACACTGTTGTGGTACCTAAAAAGAATGGTAAATGGCGAGTTTGTGTAAACTATACAGATCTTAACAAGCTTGCCCTAAAGACTCTTTTCCATTACCTCATATAGATCAATTAATTGATGCTACTGCAGGGCATGAATTGTTAAGTTTTTTAGATGCAAATTCAGGTTATAATCAAATCAAGATGGATCCAGCAGATGAAGAAAAAACTTCATTCATAACAGACAAGGGGACTTACTGTTATAAAGTAATGTCTTTTGGTCTAAAGAATGCAGGAGCAACGTATCAGAGGTTAGTTACCAAAATGTTTCAAGAGCATTTGGGAAAAACTATGGAGGTCTATATAGATGATATGCTCGTTAAAACTCAGCATTCAGGATACCATATATCGCATCTGACTAACACGTTTAAAATTTTACAGAAATTTAATATGAAGTTAAATCCCGAAAAATGTGCATTTGGTGTTCATCAGGTAAGTTCTTGGTATTGAGGTGAATCCTGCACAGATTAAGGCCATTGAAGAAATCCCTGATATACTTTCGAGCAAGAAAGAAGTTCAAAGATTAACAAGGAGGATTGCAGCCTTGGGAAGATTCATTTCTAAATCATCAGAGAAGTGCTTTAAATTCTTCTCAGCTCTTAAGAAGCAGGATCATTTTGAATGGAACGAAGAGTGTCAACAAGCACTCAGGAATTTGAAAGCATACTTATCGAATCCACCTTTGCTAGCAAAACCAAAGGCTGGGGAAAGACTGCTCATTTACCTTGCTGTTTCAGAAGTAGCGGTAAGTGTTGTTTTGGTTCGAGAAGAACAAGGTAAACAATCCCCTATGTATTATGTTAGTAAATCTTTGTTAGATGCGGAAACGCGGTATCCTCAATTAGAAAAGCTTGCACTTGCATTAATCATGGCATCTAGGAAATTAAGGCCTTACTTTCAGTGTCATCTTATTGATGTAGTAACCGCCTACCCTTTGCGTAATATATTACATAAGAATGAATTATCAGGAAGGTTGGCTAAGTGGGCAATAGAGTTAAGTGAATACGAAATCACGTACCAACCTATAATTCCTATAAAATCACAAGTGTTAACTGATTTCGTGGCAGATTTTAGCCATGGGATGAAATTAGAAGCAACAAAGAATTACAGGTATTCAATGGAGCTAACCTAGGAACTTGGATTTTATATATTGATGGCTCATCTAATGTAAAGGGTGCAGGTTTAGGGATTGTTTTGGTACCACCTGTCACACCTCCCTTTTTTTCCTACACCCACAAGGGTGTAAAGGAGTTTTTCCATTTAAAGGACAATCGGAACGGGATTTGTTATTAAGATTTCAGAGTCGCCACCTGGGAAATTAATGGTGACCCAAGTCACCTGTTGAATGCCCAACCAAGGAAATTATGACTCTATTAATAGTCAGCGAACCAGAAACCTGAGTAAGGAATTCTGTTAACCCGAGAGAAGGTGTTAGGCATTCCCGGGTTCCGTGGTTCTAGCACGGTCGCTCAACTATGGCATTTGATTTTATTTGATTTCAAAATATGTTTAGGCTTACGTGCCTCTATTAATAAACCGCTTTCTCTCCTATTATTATTTGATTTTAAACGAATTGCAACGTCGTGAAAATGCGCCTCAAACCACGTCGCACCAGTGCACCCGTGATTGTTAGCACATTTCGACTTCGTTGAGATTTGGATTTGGGTCACATAAATGTGCACCCGAGTTTAGGAAAGTAATATTATTAAACTAACGCGCCTAAAGCTTTTCGCTTTTGCAACTTTGTGAGGGCCGTGGAATTTAGCTAAACGGCACGCCTCGAATTCTAAGGATCAATACAGGATTAATTAAAGTGAGGGCCATGCAGCTGATATTTGTTTGGCATGGCGCGCCTCGATTCCAAAATAACAAGGTGGCCAAATTAAGCTTCTGAGATTAATTACTAAAACTATTGACTGAAATTTTTTAAGCGGACACTCTCAATCCACACTTCAAGTAATCAGGTGACACAGGGGCAGTGACGAAGCACCGGGCTAATCATTAAAGGCCCGGGGTATGAATTCAGCCCAAACGTGACCCAGGGAAACGAGCCTAGAATTGTACTTTGAACGAGACTGCGACTCGAACCCTTGGGGAGCCCAAACTTGCTTCAATTTAGAAAATAATTTCCACATTTGTGTTAATTCAGTATGCTAATCAGCAGGCGCCATGAAGGACACGGAATTGGCTTAGCAGTTTGGAACTCCTGATTGTAAAAATCTAAACACCATTTGCATACACTCTAATTTCTATTTTTAATTAATCTAACAAAAATGACTAGATAAACACTTGGACCATGGGTTTCCAAATCACATAATTGTTTGACCATCATGCGTACTGACCATTATACAATAAATTCGAAATCAACCTAAACTTCAATTCCAAAACGACCAATTTGTTCAAATCAAGATCTGAGCAAGATTGATACAAACATACAAATCCATATTTAGCAATTCACTAGATTCAAACGAACTTATAAAGCCACTAGTCTTTAGCAGAAATGAGGTGAAATTTGTCATCCAAAATATAAAATCAAAATAGAGCTACAAATTAAAGTCCATGATCTGTTTGTCCAAAGAAATGTATACAACTCCTATTCGTGTACTCTCTAATCATGCCATTTAATCATTGAAAACAAACGTTTAAACACAAACACAGAACCAAATCCATAGCATGCTAAGCCAATTATCTAATGCCTAATATTGGAGGCTCACATATAACGTAATACAAGAGAGGAAACAGAGACAGAAGTTGAGTCGAAATGCAATTTGTATTCCACCATAGTCATTGAGTTACATGATTAGCACTTAGTCATGGTTCATTGAGCTGGGAAAGATACCTGGAAATAAGAGTAGAAAGAGGTGAGTTTCAGCAGTAGACAGCAACTAGAACCCAGATTCAACACACCAGAACAGAGAATTTAGCCCACACCCCACAAATTGCAATACTCAAACAGCTTGAACCAAAAAACTTATCTCAGAAAACCCAATGGAACAGCAATTCGAACAGCAAACCTCTAACTCAGCTTGAAACCAAATTCAAACCATCTCCAATACTTAAANCATTGAAGAAATACCCTGATATACTTTCGAGCAAGAAAGAAGTTCAAAGATTAACAGGGAGGATTGCAGCCTTGGGAAGATTCATTTCTAAATCATCAGAGAAGTGCTTTAAATTCTTCTCAGCTCTTAAGAAGCAGGATCATTTTGAATGGAACGAAGAGTGTCAACAAGCACTCAGGAATTTGAAAGCATACTTATCGAATCCACCTTTGCTAGCAAAATCAAAGGAGGGGGAAAGACTGCTCATTTACCTTGCTGTTTCAGAAGTAGCGGTAAGTGATGTTTTGGTTCGAGAAGAACAAGGTAAACAATCCCTTATCTATTATGTTAGTAAATCTTTGTTAGGTGCGGAAATGCAGTATCCTCAATTAGAAAAGCTTGCACTTGCATGAATCATGGCATCTAGGAAATTAAGGCCTTACTTTCAGTGTCATCCTATTGTTGTAGTAACCGCCTACCCTTTGCGTAATATATTACATAAGCATGAATTATTAGGTAGGTTGGCTAAGTGGGCAATAGAGTTAAGTGAATACGAAATCACTTACCAACCTAGAATTGCTATAAAATCACAAGTGTTAGCTGATTTCGTGGCTGATTTAGCCAGGGGATGCAATTAGAAGCAGACAAAGAATTACAGGTATTCAATGGAGCTAACCCGGGAACTTGGATTTTATTTACTGATGGCTCATCTAATGTAAAGGGTGCAGGTTTAGGGATTGTTTTGGTACCACCTACGGGGGAAACCATTCGACAAGCTATCAAATGTCATTCTATAACTAACAATGAGGCAGAATATGAGGCTGTGATTGCAGGTTTAGAATTGGCACGAGAACTTGGCATAAATCAAATTATAATCAAAAGCGATTCACAACTCGTGGTTAATCAAATGCTGGGGACTTATGCAGCTAAGGAAACAAGGATGCAACAGTATTTAGAAAAGGTGCGGGAATTAATAAAGCATTTTCAAACCTGGAAAGTTATGCAAATACCAAGGGATGAAAATCTCGAGGCAGACGCCTTAGCTAATCTCGCATCTGCAGGTGATGTGGCAAGTGATGCAAACGCCCCGGTTATTCATTTATTTCATTTAGTTCTCGACCCTGACAAGAATGAGGTAAATTTTAATAATTTAACTTGGGATTGGAGGAACGAGATTGTTGCTTTTTTGCAATATGGAACCGTCCCTGATGACAAGAAAAAAGCTCATGAGCTTCGAAAAAAGGATGCCCGGTACTGCTTAAAGCAGGGCAACCTATATCGTAAAATGTTCGGTGGCCCCTTAGCCAGATGCCTCGGACCCTCTCAAACGGAGTACGTAATGAGGGAAACACATGAGGGGCATTGTGGTAATCATGCCGGAGGAAGATCGCTAGTGAGAACCTTAATTAGGACAGGTTATTACTGGCCTAAAATGGAAGAAGAAGCAGAAAGTTTCGTGGCTAAATGTCATAAATGTCAAAGGTACGGTAACAATATGCATAGACCCGCGGAGTTATTACATCCGGTCATCGCACCGTGGCCATTTATGAAATGGGGAATGGATATCGTGGGTCCATTGCCACAAGCGAAAGGACAGGTAAAATTTTTGCTCGTACTCACTGATTATTTTACTAAATGGGTAGAGGCAGGAGCATTCAAACAGGTACGAGAAAAGGTAGTCAGAGATTTTATTTGGCGGAATATTATATGTCGATTCGGTGTACCAAAGGAAATCGTATGTGATAATGGCCCTCAGTTTATAGGAGCACAAATCACAGAATTTTTTCAAAGCTGGCAGATTAAAAGGATTACATCAACACCTTATCATCCGGTGGGTAATGGGCAAGCAGAGTCAACAAACAAGATTATCATCAACAATTTGAAGAAGCGTTTAGAAGAGTCAAAAGGAAATTGGCCAGAAGTGTTACCTGGTGTTTTATGGGCATATCGCACAACGACAAAAAGAAGTACGGGAGAAACACCATTTTCATTGGTTATGGAGCAGAAGCTTTAATTCCAGTTGAGATAGGAGAGCCAAGTACGAGGTTTGCACATGCAACAGACGAGTCTAATAATGAAAAAATACGTGTAAGCCTCGATTTACTTGAAGGAAGAAGGGAAGCTGCATTAGTAAGAATGGAAGCACAAAAGCAAGTCATAGAACGGTACTACAACCGGAAAGCACGCCTCAGATTTTTCAAAATTGGGGACTTTGTACTCAAGAAGGTTTTCCAATCTTCGAAGACAGTTAATACAGGAAAATTAAGTCCAACATGGGAAGGACCCTATAGAATCTGTGGTATTGCAGTCAAAGGAGCATATGNGCAAATTCGACACACACAGCTAATAGAACAACTTATTCATGAAGCCTGGAGAAGATTTAAGCAACTCAAAACCTAAACTAAATCCTAAACATGATCAATCCTAATTCTAAAGAACTCAGTCACAACTAAATTGACAAATGACCGAATTCTCATTATTAATTAAAAGACAATGAAGAATAACAAATAAGAAACAGGCTAATCTATTTGAGCACTGGTTCAATCGAAAAATGAAGAGAAATAAACTCAAGCCCTAAATTGATTGATCAAAAGGAAGTATCAGTCAAGAGGAAAAGACTAACGAAGAAGAGCGAGGAAAACTTACTTAGCTTTAGCACTTGACTGACTATGGGGTGAATTCTGACCGGTCATTTGTTTGAATCCTCCGGGATTCTTGACGCGTAACATCCCTAATCGTGTGTTTTCAAAAGAACACACATGATTAGGGAAATCACGGTCAAAAATCCCCAAGATTTTCTGAGCTAGGGTTCTGCCGGAATTGAGATTTAAAATTCGTAACGTTCCGGCAATATTCGAAAGATTCTGGTTAGGGACTCAGGTGGAGGGAGGTCAGAAGAGTATATGGTGTAAATTTGGTTGGATTTGGGTAAGTTGATGTTTTGGCCCAGATTTTCGATCTAATATTTGAGCAATTCCGGCCATGTTTGAGACAAGTGGCTATGGGGGTTGGGTAGAGGAGGTCAAGGCGGTCCCTTGGTGTTAATTTGGGACCGTTTGGCATAACCGGCGACTTGGCCGGAAAATTTTAAACGGATATTCGACGAGTTCCGGTAAGATTTGAAAGCAAAGGACAGTGGATTTGGGTAAAGGAGGAGAAGGGGAATCTGGGGTGTAATTTTGGGGTTGATCGGAGCATCGCCGCCGGCGGCGACGATTTCCGGCCGGCGGCGGACGGCGGAGGGACGGTGGGGCTAAGGCGGGGGAGGGTGGCCGGTACCGGCGTTACAGGGTACGATGAGGATGACTTTGGTCTCAAACTTTTCTGAAGATTTCGGACACTTATATCTAAAATACGAGATTAAAACTGGGCCGTTGGATTAGAGTGGGTAGACGGCCTGGATTTGATTTGGCATTTAACTCAAAACGACGTAGTATGCTTCCTATACTACGTCGTTTTGTTGGTCTCACAGGCATGGGCATCCGGACCAGGTAGAGGTAAACTGGGCCTGGACGTGGAAATTGTTTGGGCTACCTGATTTTAGCCCAAATTTGGTCTTTACTCAAGACCAATTTGAATTTTTTCTTTTTCCTTTTTTTTTCTTCCTTTATCTATTTTTGTATTTTTGTATTTATTTATTTTTTCTAATTTTATAAAATGTTAAAACAAAGCAAAGACCTAATTACACTATTTAACTCCTAAAATTACTTACAACTCTATTTAAAGACAAATGCAATAATTAGTAATGCAAAGAACTATTTTCTTGCAATTTTCTTTACATTTTATTCTAAAACTAATTAGTACTAAAATTGTGAAGTTAAATCCCTAAATGCCAATGCATATTTTTGGTATTTTCATATGGATTAAAATGCACAAATAAAAATGCAACAATTACCAAAGAATGCCACAAAATTCACAAAAATTTATAAAATACTAGAAAAAATTGTTTTGTTTGAAATTTTGGGAATTATTGCTTAGGGCAAAAATCACGTGCTCACAGCTGCCCCTCTTTGCCCGGAAACACGAAGAGTTTTCGTGCAAAGACAAGTGAGCATAAATGAACGATTTTTGCCCGTTTGCATATTCCGTGTGAAGCAATTTTTGAAAAAGCTTGACCGCACCCTGCTTCAGAGGTTGCCTACATATCCTGGGCTAAACAAGAATCAGGTCAGTGTAGTTTAGGAAGGTTTGGTAGCTGGGACTACCAAGAGCGGTGATTTCACTGCTGCTGCTGCTGCTACTGCTTGCTGACCTCCTTATTACACCATATAAAATAAAAGAAGCTGGACTAAGCTATGATCTATGAATTACAAAGAGTTCTATCTATATCTTCTAACTTGCTCTTCGTGTTGCCTTGCACTTGTATCTTTCTACTGGGATTCTTGCGTTGTTGCCTTGCATTGATTGTAGATGTTTCACCCTTTCTCCGGGTGATGTTTGACTGCTGCAGTTTGTAATATGTGCCTCTATTCTTCAGGCAGGCTCCTGATTGCTGGACTTGAAATGTGTTCCCTTGTTATCCAGGTGGGCGCCTGATTGCTGAAACTTTGAAAAATATTCCCTTGTTCTCCAGGTGGGCGCCTGATTGCTAAACTTGAAAAGTATTCCCTTGTTATCCAGGTGGGCGCCTGATTGCTGAAACTTGAAAAGTATTCCCTTGTTCTCCAGGTGGGCGCCTGATTGCTGAAACTTGAAAAATATTCCCTTGTTCTCCAGGTGGGCGCCTGATTGCTAAAACTTGAAAAGTATTCCCTTGTTATCCAGGTGGGCGCCTGATTGCTAAAACTTTGAAAAATATTCCCTTGTTCTCCAGGTGGGCGCCTGATTGCTAAAACTTAAAAAGTATTCCCTTGTTATCCAGGTGGGCGCCTGATTGCTGAAACTTTGAAAAATATTCCCTTATTCTCCAGGTGGGCGCCTGATTGCTGAAACTTGAAAAGTATTCCCTTGTTCTCCAGGTGGGCGCCTGATTGCTAAAACTTGAAAAGTATTCCCTTGTTCTCCAGGTGGGCGCCTGATTGCTGAAACTTGAAAAGTATTCCCTTGTTCTCCAGGTGGGCGCCTGATTGCTAAAACTTGAAAAGTATTCCCTTGTTATCCAGGTGGGCGCCTGAGCTTGAAATTGAAAAGTATTCCCTTGTTATCCAGGTGGGCGCCTGAACTTGAAATTGAAAAGTATTCCCTTGTTCTCCAGGTGGGCGCCTGATTGCTAAAACTTGAAAAGTATTCCCTTGTTATCCAGGTGGGCGCCTGAGCTTGAAATTGAAAAGTATTCCCTTGTTATCCAGGTGGGCGCCTGAACTTGAAATTGAAAAGTATTCCCTTGTTCTCCAGGTGGGCGCCTGATTGCTAAAACTTGAAAAGTATTCCCTTGTTCTCCAGGTGGGCGCCTGATTGCGATAAAACTTGAAAAGTATTCCCTTGTTCTCCAGGTGGGCGCCTGATTGCTAAAACTTTGAAAAATATTCCCTTGTTCTCCAGGTGGGCGCCTGATTGCTAAAACTTAAAAAGTATTCCCTTGTTATCCAGGTGGCGCCTTAGCTGAAATTGAAAAATATTCCCTTGTTATCCAGGTGGGCGCCTGAGCTTGAAATTGAAAAGTATTCCCTTGTTATCCAGGTGGGCGCCTGAACTTGAAATTGAAAAGTATTCCCTTGTTATCCAGGTGGGCGCCTGAGCTAAAACTTGAAAAATATTCCCTTATTCTCCAGGTGGGCGCCTGAACTTGCTAAACTTGAAAAATATTCCCTTATTCTCCAGGTGGGCGCCTGAACTTGAAATTGAAAAGTATTCCCTTGTTATCCAAGTGGGCGCCTGAACTTGAAATTGAAAAGTATTCCCTTGTTATCCAGGTGGGCGCCTGAACTTGAAATTGAAAAGTATTCCCTTGTTATCCAGGTGGGCGCCTGATTGCTAAAACTTGAAAAATATTCCCTTATTCTCCAGGTGGGCGCCTGATATCAACAACAAAAATAACAACGAAGAAAATTTCTGCCCCTGTTTCAATCAAAGAAAACTTTGTTAATGTAAAATGGTGACTAGCTGCTGGCATTCTTGTTGGCCATGCTCCCGCTTCTGACATCCACCCTGTCTTGCTTCCTGGGCTTGGTTTGACTTGCCCCAGTTTCCCAATTAACTTTCAACCCTTAAATCTCGATGACCCCCATGTTTACTTCATATTACTGTTTGGTGTTCCTGTTCTTTTCCTGTGAACCTTGCCTTTTCCTTGCAAACGTCTGATTATTCCGCTGACTTTATCGATCCTTCATGCTTTACTCTCTTTTGACATGTCTCCAACTTGTTGTGCCACTCAACTGGGAAGCTGATAGTTAGCTTTGATATCCTTCTTTTATTTTTGAACAAAACTTAACACTAAACGTCTTACAGACAGATTTTAAGAGAATGAAATGCAATGACCTCGAAGATGTTGAAGATAGAAAAACTTTGAAAATGAATGAGCGGAAATGGAGAGAAAAGGACAAGACTTATCTGAGTGGAAAGGCTGATTCCATTGATCATGCCATGCATTTCGGATCCCAACCTAGTCTGTCCAACCAATCAATTGTTACTTACCACATTCGTTGCCTTCATACTTTCAACCCCGACTTTAACAAAACCCGAACCCTGCTTCTTTCACCATGTTTCAAACATCTTTCAACCACAGACTTCCTTATTTGCACGTTTGAAAACTCATGTTCGCCTTATGATGCCCATGAGGGTTTTCACCAATAAGACTCTCTCATTTTTAATATTTCTCAAACTCACTTCGCCTTACAGTGCCCGTGAGGGTTTTCACCAATAAGACTCTCTCATTTCATCATTTTCCTTCTGGCACCAGAGTGTCGACCTCAACAAAGATTACTTTACCTGCTTGCATTGACATTTCTTAAGATTGATCAGAAGGTCTTTCTTTGGACCGTAATGTGGTTTTTGAATGGGTTTAGAAAGAAAGGTAGAGAAGCTCAAAATAATTCAAACGTGGGTCCCATATTACAACTTTCGGAATCATATCTCATGCAACAACATAACTTCTGCCCCAGTTTCCTTCCCGGGGATTATTTGGATTTTTCTTTTGTTATGACTGAACCTCAGTGAGGCTGCCTACGTACCCTTTCGGGATCAAGTCAAACGTAGTTCAAACAACTACGTTCATTGCAGCGATCTTTCCTTTCTTCCACTTTTGTTTTCTTTTCTTTTCTTTCTTTTTCTTATTTCCTGTTTCAATTACTGTTCTTTTCTTTCTTTCCTTTTTTTTCTTTCTTTTTCTTTCTCCTTTCTTTTTTCATTTTTTTTTCACGGTTTTTCTCTTATGTCTCCATTTCTTTCCCTGCTCGGCCTTACGAGCTTGATTATTGATTCCGAAAGAGGGGTACGAAAGAAAGTATTTAAGGCTCAAAGGGGTAACAAGGGATAAAGTGTTTAGATAGCAGAATAAAATGCCTTCGTCATTTCAATCTCAAAATATGCCAAATACAATCAAGTACACAAAGACAAAGAAGTCATACATAATATCTCTTGATTGCATCAGAATTGATAGCCATTTCTACACATTTTCCTTCCACATCTGTCAAATATAAAGCGCCATTGGACAACACTCTGGTTACAACAAATGTCCCCTGCCAATTTGGGGCGAACTTTCCTTTTGCCTCCGCCCAATGAGGTAGGATACGTCTCAGCACCAACTGCCCTACTTCAAACTTACGTGGACGCACCTTCTTGTTATATGATCTTGCCATTCTCTGTTGGTATAATTGACTATGACATACCGCTGCCAGTCGTTTTTCGTCAATCAGACTCAATTGTTCCAAGCGGGTTTTGACCCATTCATCATCATCAATTTCTGCCTCGGCAATGATTCGGAGGGACGGGATTTCGACTTCTGCGGGTATTACTGCTTCGGTTCCATACACCAAGGAATAAGGAGTCGCTCCTACTGAAGTGCGGACAGTAGTGCGATAACCCAACAATGCAAAAGGTAGTTTTTCATGCCATTGCCTTGACCCTTCTACCATTTTCCGAAGTATTTTCTTGATGTTCTTGTTAGCTGCCTCGACTGCTCCATTTGCCTTAGGACGGTATGGGGTGGAGTTGCGGTGCATGATCTTAAACTGCTGACATGTCTCGGCCATCAAATGACTATTGAGATTTGCACCATTATCTGTGATGATTACTTTCGGGATCCCAAACCGGCATATGATATTTGCATGTACGAAATCGACGACTGCCTTCTTAGTCACAGATTTGAAGGTTTTTGCCTCCACCCATTTAGTGAAATAATCAATAGCTACCAAAATGAATCTATGTCCATTTGACGCTGCTGGCTCAATCGGTCCAATAACATCCATTCCCCAGGCAACGAAGGGCCATGGTGCCGACATTGTATGCAACTCCGAGGGCGGAGAATGAATCAAATCCCCATGTATCTGACATTGATGACATTTGCGCACGAAACTGATACAATCCCGTTCCATGGTAAGCCAATAATACCCTGCTCGGAGGATCTTTTTTGCCAATATATATCACCTCATATAAGGTCTGCAAACTCCCGCATGTACCTCAGCCATGATAACTGTAGCATGTCTAGCATCTATGCATCTTAATAACCCCAGATCTGGAGTTCTCTTGTACAACACTCCTCCACTGAAGAAAAACCCGCTTGCTAAGCGTCGAATTGCTCTCCTTTGATCCCCGGTAGCCTGTGACGGGTATACCCCCATCCGGAGATACTCTTTTATGTCATGGAACCATGGCTCACCATCAAATTCTTCCTCCACCACATTACAATAGGCATGTTGATCTCGAACCTGAATATGTAACGGGTCCACATAAGCTTTATCCGGATGATGCAACATTGATGCCAAGGTAGCCAAAGCGTCGGCAACCTCATTGTGCATCCTTGGAATGTGTTTGAAATCTATTGACCGAAACCGTTGACAAAGTTCATGCAAGCACTGCTGGTATGGTATGAGCTTCAAATCCCGTGTTTCCCACTCTCCCTGAATCTGGTGTACAAGAAGATCCGAGTCACCCATGACCAAGATTTATTGAACACCCATGTCTATAGCCAGTCTCAGTCCCAGGATACAAGCTTCGTACTCAGCCATGTTATTGGTGCAATAGAAACGAAGTTGAGCAGTGACAGGGTATTGCTGCTGACAAGTAATGTTTCAACTTTTGCGCTACCCAGGTTAAAGCACAACACGTCCTCTCGAGTGGAGTGTATTTTACCTCATATGATGTGAACTTCTTGCTGAGGTAGTAAATCGCATGCTCTTTCCTTCCCGTGATGTCATGCTGCCCCAGTACACAACCAAACGAATTGTCTAACACAGTCAAGTAAAGGATCAAGGGCCTTCCTGGCTCTGGAGGGACCGACACTGGTGGACCAGCCAAATACTTCTTGATCTTATCGAATGCGGCTTGACATTCGTCCGTCCATCTGACCGCAGCATCTTTCTTTAACAACTTGAAAATGGGTTCACAAGTAGTTGTAAGCTGGGCAATGAACCTGCTGATGTAATTCAACCTGCCAAGTAGACTCATCACATCTTTCTTGTTCCTGGGCGGTGGTAACCCTTGGATGGCTTTGATCTTCGCCGGGTCTAATTCGATACCGCGCCGACTTACCACGAATCCCAATAACTTTCCCGATGGAACTCCAAATGCACATTTTGCTGGGTTTAGCTTGAGGTTGTACCTGCGAAGTCTCTGGAAGAATTTCCTCAAATCCCTAACATGGTCACATTGTTTTCTTGACTTTATGATCACGTCGTCCACATAGACCTCAATTTCCTGATGTATCATGTCATGGAACATGGTGGTCATTGCCCTCATATACGTTGCCCCTGCGTTCTTCAACCCGAATGGCATGACCCTGTAACAATACGTTCCCCAAGGTGTGATGAATGCTGTCTTTTCCGCATCCTCCTCATCCATCAAAATTTGGTGATAGCCCGCGTAACAATCCACAAAGGAAGCAATCTCATGCTTTGCACAATTGTCAATCAATATATGGATGTTTGGAAGTGGGAAGCTATCCTTCGGGCTCGCCTTATTGAGATCACGGTAGTCAACACATACTCTGGTCTTCCCATCCTTCTTTGGTACAGGCACCACATTAGCTAACCAGGTAGGGTATCGAGTAACTCGTATGACCTTCGCCTCAAGCTGCTTGGTAACCTCTTCTTTGATTTTCACACTGATATCTGTTTTAAATTTCCTCAACTTCTGCTTGACAGGCGGGCATGCCGAATAAACAGGCAATTTGTGGACCACCAGATCGGTACTCAAACCCGGCATGTCATCATATGACCATGCGAAAACATCTTTGTATTCAAGCAGCAATTTAATTATCTTCTCCCTGAGCGGGGCTTCCAAATGGACACTTATTTTTGTTTCCCGAACATTCTCCCGGTCCCCTAAATTGATTGCCTCTGTGTCATTCAAATTAGGTTTGGGTTTTTCCTCAAATTGATTTAACTCTTTACTGATTTCTTCCAAAGCTTCCTCATTATCGTATTCCCCTCCATCCTCACACTCAATTTCCTGTATTACTATTTCACATCGATTATCAAGACTAGGCCGGCGACTCCTTACGCATGACACATCATTGGAATCAGCATAAAAGGGACTGTACAAAAGAGAAAAGAAAAATAAAGACTATCAGGAGAGAAGAAAGGAGGAAATTGCATTTCATTATAATTGTAAGATAACAAGGTTTAACTCATCCAAAATGGACGGAACATAGAAATCTGAATTACAACCCTGGAAATAATCCAGATTTAGTACTCAAAGAAAAATCAAAACTAACTACCACGACTCCTTCCGAATTGGAAGAGGAGTAGCTTCCCAGTTATTGAGCTTAGCCTGAGATCCCATGAACTGCACATCAAATTCACTCGGGCCTTCGCCGGGTTCCACCATATTCACTTCATCGAACACCTTTTCAAACCTTGCGAGCATCTCCTTGTCAGGTTCTATCACCACAGAATTTGGCATTGCTGTTGCTGGGCGTTGTTTAGTACCAGACCGGACGAAGGAACGGGAAAGGCGGGGAATAGGTTTTGGAAGGGTCCACACTCTCTTTTTCATCTTTTTGGCTCTCCTTATGTCAGCTGAAGTGGGTTTGAAACCTAGCCCAAAAGTGTCTAGATTTCCGGGGAGAGACACCGGCTGTATGATCCCTTGCAGTGAAGCACCTAACCCTTTTCCGGGCAAGAATCCATTTCTTATCATCTCTGAGGCTACCATAACAGATGCGGCAGCTATCTTGGGCATAGGAACACACTCTCCTTCCGGGATTTTATCAACTGGCACTGTATCCATGACTTGGTACACCCAGGGACCTTTGTCATTTTCAACTTCCTCGAAGGATGTAATAGCATTACAAGAATTGTCCTCTCCATGAACCACGATCTCCTGCCGATCCCATTCAAACTTGACCATTTGATGCAAAGTAGACGGTACTGCCTTTGCGGCATGGATCCAGGGCCGTCCCAATAAAAGATTGTAGGAAACACTGACATCGAGCACTTGAAACTCCATCGTGAATTCCACAGGTCCTATTGTTAGCTCCAACACAATATCTCCCACTGTGTCTTTCCCTCCACCGTCAAATCCCCGTACACAGATGCTGTTTTTATGAATTCTTTCCCTGTCAACTTGCAACTTTTCTAGAGTGGAAAGAGGGCAAATGTTGGCACTAGACCCATTATCAATTAACACCCGAGTCACCACGGAATCTTCACACCTCACTGTGAGGTACAAAGCTCTATTATGTTCAGTTCCTTCCAATGGTAACTCGTCATCAGAAAATGTCACCCTATTTACCTCAAAAATCTTATTCGCAATCTTCTCAAGATGATTCACAGTAATTTTATCTGGCACATGAGCTTCGTTTAGAATCTTCATCAAGGCCCGGCGGTGTTCATCTGAATGGATCAATAAGGACAATAATGAGATCTGTGCCGGGGTTTTCCTCAGTTGTTCCACAATCGAATAGTCCTGAGCCTTCATCTTTTTCAGGAACTCTTCAGCTTCTTCTTCAGTAACGGCTTTCTTTATCGGTGCCGAATTGTCTTTAGCTGCTTTAACCTTTCTCAATTCTTCAGGGGCAAAGCACCTCCCTGATCTAGTCAACCCATGAGTTTCACACACTTCTTCTTTAATTTCCTTTCCTTGGTACATCACAGTCACTCTGTCATAATTCCACGGGACAGCTTTCTCACTAACCACGGGCAATTGGGTCACCGGTTTGATGATGACTGGCTCTGTTCGAACGCCTTTTACAACCAACACAGGCTCGACAGCTGCTCCTGGTATTGTCACCTTAACAGGCCCTGGTTTTATTACCCTCACTGGTTCACTGACTGTCCGGCCCACTGCGACCAAAGCTTTCTTATCAACCAAGTCCTCTTTTGCTTTACTTTCGCTTGCTTTAATCATCATCACAGTCTGCGACGGCTTCTTGTATTCTCCCTTCTGCACTATCTCGATCATGTGAGCCTCATGATGAATTGGTAGTGGATTCTGCGTGATATTGGGAGTCTCCGGAGCCTGCACCTCAATTCTGCGTGTATCAATCAATTCCTGAATGGCAGTTTTCAGATGCCAACATTTCTCTGTATCATGTCCAGGCGCTCCTGAGCAGTACTCACAATTCACTGAATGGTCCAGGTTTCTTGGGGGAGGGTTTGGTAATTTAGGTTCGATCGGGTTCAACATACCCAACTGCCTCAGTCTGTGGTATAGGCTCGTATAAGATTCTCCCAAGGGAGTAAAAGTCTTCTTCTTCTGCGACCTATCATTCTTATATGCAGGATTGGGTTGGAAACTGGTTCCAGTGGCATTTCGGTTGGTTCTTGGGGGTGGGTAAGTGTTTTGGGGAGTGGGTGCGCGCCATTGGGCACGAGTAGGAGGTTGTGGGTATGTCTGGGCATGATGGACAGAGAAATGGGGAGTAGGAGGTGGGTAGTAATGCTGTGGTGGGCCATATGAGGTATGCGGGTAAGCTTGGGGGTGAGGGCGAGGTTGGTGATAATATGGTGACGGACCCCTGGACCAAACCCTTGATTCCACTACTGCCACTTCTTCTTTCTTCTTCTTGCCCAATACTCCTCCGGTGCCGCTTTGAATGGCCTGCGTGGTTGCTTTGAGTGCTGAGTAGCTCATAATTTTGTTGGACTTGAGACCCTCTTCTACCATGCTGCCCATCTTTACAACTTCGTTGAAAGTTTTCCCCACAGCGGACACTAGATGGCCATAGTAAGTTGGCTCTAAAGCCTGAAGGAAATAATCCACCATCTCATTCTCTTTCATCGGGGGATCAACCCTTGCTGCTTGCTCTCTCCAGCGGAAACCGTATTCTCTAAAGCTTTCTCCGGGCTTCTTCTCGATTTTGGTCAATGACAGACGGTCCGGGACAATTTCGAGATTGTACTGAAAATGACATGCAAAAGCTTGAGCTAAGTCATCCCAGGTGTACCACCGAGCATGATCTTGTCTTGTGTACCATTCCAACGCCGCTCCACTTAAGCTTTGACTAAAGTAGGCCATTAATAGCTCATCCTTTCCTCCAGCCCCCCTCATCTTGCTGCAGAAACCCCTCAGGTGGGCCACCGGATCACCATGGCCGTCGTATAAGTCGAACTTGGGTAGTTTGAATCCCACTGGCAATTGGACGTCAGGAAATAAGCACAAATCCTTGTAGGCCACACTTACTTGACCCCCGAGACCTTGCATATTTCTGAAGGACTGCTCTAAACTTTTGACCTTTCGTATCATCTCCTCTTGTTCCGGGTTTTTGGGAGGTTTCTCTTCTTCAGCTGAGAGATTAAAATGGGGAGTGTAAGAGTATGGTTCTGGGGGTTTGAAGGTGGGTTCGGGTGGGTAATAGTGGTTTTCCTGGGTTTGGAACAGAGGTTCACTTGAGGATCTGTGTAATGCGGTGGGTGGAGGAGCCACGAATACTGGGGCGATTGGTGGTGGGGGACCTGGAATTGGCTTGGAGGGTGGTAGTGGTGGTGTCTGAGAAGTGGTTCCGTAATATTGCTGGTGAGTAGGGAGAGCGGGATATGAGTTCGTTGTGGGAGGATCTTGGGGTTGAGTGGGTGGTGGGAGATAATTGGGATTGGCAGGATAGGCTGGTGGGGGATGTCCCTTCGACCAGGCCTGGTACATTTCGGCCATCTGCTGTTTTAACTTATACATCTCCTCTCTCATTGTATTTACATCCATTGCCTCCTCCTCTCTGGATGGGTCAACGATGCTTGCTTCTAGATCTTGGTTGGCCATTTTCGACTTGTCTTTGGAGCGTGTGTTGTAAGGGTGGGTTGCCAGAATGCCAGTCAGCTTATCACCTGCCTGGACTCATCAACAACAACTTGTTAGCGGTTAGGGCATTAACAAATAGATAACCGCACATTGATGGATGGATGCACCTAAGCAGTCAAACGTCGCTATTATGTCGCTGTTCAATCACATGCGTCATCCCGGCTTTTATTTCTTTCTCTTGCCAATTAGTTCCTACTCTTATCTTTCCCTTTTCACTTTGTTTTCTCTCCCTCTTTTGGATTCTCTTTCCTTTGGTTTTTCTTTATTTGTATCATTCCTTTTAGTTTTCCTTTGATTTATTTAGAAATGGTCGAATCCTATGGAGATTGCCTACGTATCACGACCCCGCGTGAATCAGACCAAGCGTAGTTCGCGAAGAATAAATGTAAAGTAAAAGCAGATATTTTTTGGGAATTTTCAAGTTTATTGATAGCAACTACGTCTATTACAAAGACTCAAGACAGACTCTGATGCAAAAAGAACTACAGACTCCACATCCCTATCCTAGTTCAAACAAAATACAGACTCAATCAACTGACTGTCTTTTAACAAAAGGGAAATACAGACTCCGACAAAAGAAATACAAGCCCAAGTGACCTAACTCTATTAAAAGGAAATACAGACTCAAAAGGTAAAGTTTAGCAGACTCACAGACACTCATGAATACATTAAAGCTCCTGGTGCCCGCGGGACATCGTTCGGCCTCGCCGCGGGCCTATATGCAAGTTCCCCTTGGAGTCTGTCTAGGTCATTCATTATCTGCTTCACAAATATCATGACTGATGCAAAGAAGGTGGTACGGGTCATGCTCTCGCACATCTGGCACTTCCGGGTAATAGAATGAGCAACGGTTAAGATTCTTTCTCGGATTCTTCCTTTCTCTTGAAGCAACCGCCCTATCTGCTGGGCCCTAGCCTCCAAAGTCTGCTCAAACGCCTGGCTTTGTTCTCGAAGTTGCTGCAAATCCATTTCTAGCTGGGCCAATGCCATGTAACAGTGTTCTCTCTCGACTTTGAAGTCCTTTGCCTGTTTAATCATTCGGTTTTCTGCGGCAGTGGCCTTTTCCTTTAATCTTGCGACCTTATTGTCATATTCTTCTTTTAACTGCTTAACCATGCGAGCCCGTTCTTCTGCATTTTTGGCCAATTGTCTTCGGACCCCAACTAATTCCTTTTCTGCTTTGTCGAGGTCAAAACTGTAATCATTCACCCTTTGCCTTAGATTTGCTATAAGCTTTGTATCTTTGGCACTTCTGACAGGGTTGTCGGCCTCTAACTTCATCTTTTGGATTTGGGCTCGTAAGGCTTCATTCTCTTTGGCCAATCTTTTTTCTCACCTTCGTCAGCGGCGGCCTGCAAGCTATTTTCAAATCGGAGGTCTTGGACCTGTTTTTCCAATGCTCCTATGCGGGCCCTGTACTCGTTTTCTTTAGCTAACCAAGCCCACTGTTCTTGCGACGATTCAGCAAAGTCCTGGATGTGTGGTCTTTTAGCTGGCCTTTCGTGCTCACATTCTCTTCTATACCAAGCAAGATATCCTGGTGACACTTCGCCTTTGGCCCGATCCTGTACGCAAGTTTTTGCCGTTAAGTATTGGCATTCGTTCCAAATCTGGCGAACTATTGCTTCAGGGAACTGGCCATCAGGGCCAATCTCAACCACTTGCAAACTAAGATCTTCATCCTTGGGTACTATCTGGCATCTCCCCAGCTGCCTCAACACTCGATATGGAGTGTAAGGCTGAATGCTTCTAAGCCCCATTAGAAGGAAATGTGGTCGGGCTGCCGACATATATACAATTTCATCAACGGGTAACCATCCCAGTGTCCACTCTATCTGGCTAGCCGTGAGGGACCGAAGATATGTTGTCCATCCCGTGACTCCTTCCGGCAATTTGGCTCCTTTAATCCTCGTGTAAAATTCTTCTATGCATGTTTTTTCTGGAGACCCGTAGCTCAAGAACTGAGGGCGATGACACAGATGCTCGATCATCCACATTTGTAATAATAAGTTGCACCCCTTGAAGAAAGTTTCCCCGGCCTTACAAGCTGTAAGAGCACGGAAGATGTCGGCCAGTATCATAGGTGCAAGTGTACTTCTGGCTTGAGTGATTAATGTACTAACAACCCCAGCTATTTTTATGTCAATGTTCCCATCCTTCCTTGGAAATATTAAAAGCCCCAAGAAAGCCACCATGAAAGCGAAACATCGATGCTCCTCCCACTTCTGGAGGTTGCCTTTGCTACATATCTTACTTTCTGGGTTGTTGAACCCCCCGATATGACCATAGCGATGATATATGAAACTTAGAGTACAAAAGCCATTTGCCAGGTCTGGGTTATGGACGGCCCTGACTATCTTCAAGGAGTCTAAAAACTTGTGTACAGCTACAATTCTGGGAGCAATTAAGTACTTGTGTCTCAACGGAACCTCATCCTTTCCAATGTAGCCAGCTATTTCCTCCAATGTCGGGGTAAGCTCAAAATCTGAAAAATGGAACACATTATGTGCTGGGTCCCAACACGTAACTAGTGCTCTAATAATATCTCCTCGAGGCACAATATCAAGCAAACCGGTAAGCCCTTTCAAATGTTTCTGGACCGCATCTTGCCCTTCTTTGCCCAAATCGTTCCACCATAGACGTAGCTCCAAAGGGGTTTTATGCATGATTGAACAGGGTTCATTTTGGGTCGTGCTCATCCTGCACATTTATTAAGGTGATTTAATCACTTATTTTGACCTAAAAGAAAACAAATGACACTGTTTTTGTTTAAATTTCCAATTTTTTAAAACAAATGGCCGGTTTTGCAGTTACGGCCTTTCAGCACTTCGGGGAGAAGATTTTTAAGGCTGTGTCTGCTAACCGTTGAAACTGACTCAGGGTGGCTGTTCTTGCAAAAACAGCTTTCCGGTGCCCGTTTGGGGACATTCGGCTATTTTGACAAAACGGCATCACCTTTATTTATGACAAAAAATAAAAATTGTCATTTTTGGCTATTTTTGTAAAAGGGGTGGTTGGACCCGATGAGGGTTGCCTACGTATCTCACATCCGGTGAGAATCAAACCTGCGTAGTTCGGTCAGATAAACCTAATTATTTTGAAAACATCCCTAATTTTAAAAATAAAAACCCCTTTTTTTGGCTTTTGTTGGCAAATTCACTTTTCTGAAAGCATGATTCTTTTTATAACTTCTTTTTTTAGTGGAAAATAAAACGAACTAATTTGAAAATAAAACTCTTTTGTTTTTCTTTTCCATTGGCAAACAAAACAAACTGCTTTTCTTCTTTTTCATATTTTCTCAAAAATCCGGCAGCATTTCGACACTACTTGGCCATTATTTTTTTTTTCTCTAGTATAGGTAATTAACTCTCCACACTGCTGTTTTCTCTCTCTCTCTCTCTCTCTCTCTCTCTCTCTCTCCTTTGTTTTTTTTTTCAAATATTCAAAGTCGGTCAGCATGCGAGTCCAAAACAGATAAATGCACAAGTAGGATGCATCAGGATGGTCCGTTATTCCGGGTATACCTGTCCTAGACGGACCCAACCCCTGTGTTGAGTCCCCTAAGTCAAAATGCATGTGATGCAGATAAGCGTTCCTACTAGGGATCCGGCATGGAGTCAAGTTCTTCTAGGTTCAAAACCTGGGTATGTGTTCTAGACTGTGTACCCGAGCGGACAACTCGAGTGGAGGAGGGGGCTACGTACCGGGGACCCGCGAGATCGTCCAGCTTAGTAACTTGTCCGGCCTCTTTCTTATTTCAAGGTATGACACTAACAGAATAGGGAGTCTCAACCAGTAAGCACATCCCCGGAGGTGAGAAGAGAAGGGTTTCGGCACAGTTTATATATACAGTTCAGATAATATCAAAGTGGTAAACATTTAGCACATTAAGCATGAAACATGTAGGAAAATCAGATAAAGCCAAATACAACCTCATATCTAAGCTCGAATTCTGAACCCTGAACCAGAGATTCTGGGTTCGGCTCCCCAGCAGAGTCGCCAGAGCTGTCACACCTCCCTTTTTTCCTACACCCACAAGGGTGTAAAGGAGTTTTTCCATTTAAAGGACAATCGGAACGGGATTTGTTATTAAGATTTCAGAGTCGCCACCTGGGAAATTAATGGTGTCCCAAGTCACCTGTTGAATCCCGAACCAAGGAAATTATGACTCTGTTAATAGTCAGCGAACCAGAAACCTGAGTAAGGAATTCTGTTAACCCGAGAGAAGGTGTTAGGCATTCCCGGGTTCCGTGGTTCTAGCACGGTCGCTCAACTATGGTATTTGATTTTATCTGATTTCAAAATATGTTTAGGCTTACGTGCCTCTATTAATAAACCGCTTTCTCTCCTATATAATAACCTTATTATGACCAAAGCAAGACACTTACATCCGATATAGCTATAAAAGGAGAGGACTGAGCAGTTGTAGGAACACGAAAAATTATCTGAATATACTTTGGTTTACTTGCTTTATTCAATTATATTCTAGCTATTCAAATTACTTTCTTTTATACATTCTTGCGATTATCAGTAACCCTTGTTCTTCTAAATTATAGCTTTAGTCAAAATTCTATTTTTTGGTTAAACAAATTGGTTCCATTATCGGGAATCTGGTAATCCATTTTATTTTAGCCTAACTTTCCTTGTTACATCAACCATGTCAAACAACAATGATAACGCTCCAGGAAACAAAGAAAATCAAACAACCCAGCAACTTCAGGGAGATCCACAGAACAATAACGTACTAATTCCTTCTCCACGAGGCTCTCCACGGCGGTCTCGTGAAGGCACTCCTGATGGGTCTCACACAGATGGACATGCTCAATTTGAGAATGTTGAAACTATGGATGAGGCTTTGCAAAAACTTATTGCCTCACAAGTCAATAAAAGCTCTTCAGGCTTTTGTTAGTCAATTACCTGTTGCACCACCCATACCCACACCAAATAACAACACTCTAGAGAACCCTCGTTCCGGGCTCGTTAATTCGGGTAGTGGTGCAACACCCAGTGAATCACAGGAGGGAGAACTAGGTAATTTAGTTAATTCTAATTTACAAAATTTAGTACTAACATTGCAGAAACAGCTCAAGGAGCAAAGTGACCGCATATAGCAAATACCCGGGGTGCCACCCGTGATCAAAGGGGTGGATATTATGGATAAATATTCACAAAAACCCTGGAAGCCAAGTGCTGCTTCCCTTCCAATCCCAAAGAAATTCAAAATGCCTGATATACAAAAATACAATGGAACAACTGACCCGCGAGACCACGTGACTGCATTCACAACAGGCGTAAAAGGCAATGATTTGACAAAGCAGGAGATTGAATCTGTATAAGTCAAAAAATTTGGTGAAACGCTCATTAAGGGTGCACTAACATGGTATTCTCTTTTACCCGAAAATTCTATAAATTCTTTTGCTGAGCTTGCAGATTCTTTCATCAAATCACACTCAGGAGCCCAAAGAAGAATGACATTGCCACGTGTACCGAATAACTGGGCAGCTATAGCATTCACGAGCAATTTGAATGAAAAAAGCTCAGAAGCTACGAGGCGACTTAAGGAAAGCCTTCTTGAATTCCCAGCTACAACGTGGAATGATGTTTAAAAAGTGTATATAGGAGCCAATGTCAGCCCGGATATGAAACGTAAGTTGATTGAATTTTTAAAAGCTAACACAGATTGTTTTGATTGGTCCCATTCTGATATGACAGGTATACCACCGGAGGTAATGACTCACAAGTTAAATGAGGACCTATCTCATCCACTTGTCAAACAAGGATTCAGCAGATGAAGAAAAAACTTCATTTATAACAGACAGGGGGACTTACTGTTATAAAGTAATGCCTTTTGGACTCAAAAATGCAGGTGCAACATATCAAAGACTGGTTACTAAAATGTTTCAAGAGCATTTGGGAAAAACTATGGAGGTCTATATAGATGATATGCTCGTTAAAACTCAGCATTCAGGATACCATATATCGCATCTGACTAAGACGTTTAAAATTTTGCAGAAATTTAGTATGAAATTGAATCCTGAAAAATGTGCATTCGGTGTTCATCAGGTAAGTTCTTGGTATTGAGGTGAATCCTACACAGATTAAGGCCATTGAAGATCTTAAGAAGCAGGATCATTTTGAATGGAACGAAGAGTGTCAACAAGCACTCAGGAATTTGAAAGCATACTTATCGAATCCACCTTTGCTAGCAAAACCAAAGGCTGGGGAAAGACTGCTCATTTACCTTGCTGTTTCAGAAGTAGCGGTAAGTGTTGTTTTGGTTCGAGAAGAACAAGGTAAACAATCCCCTATGTATTATGTTAGTAAATCTTTGTTAGATGCGGAAACGCGGTATCCTCAATTAGAAAAGCTTGCACTTGCATTAATCATGGCATCTATTTATCCAGGTGGGCGCCTGATTGCTAAAACTTGAAAAATATTCCCTTGTTATCCAGGTGGGCGCCTGACTGCTAAACTTAAAAAGTATTCCCTTGTTCTCCAGGTGGGCTCCTGATTGCTGAAACTTGAAATGT
>NW_017677302.1:0-8931 GCF_001879085.1 Nicotiana attenuata
GGGAGAGGTAAAAGTTCGAGGTTTCTTTGCGTTTTTTTACATTGGTATGGCATCTTCAGAAAAACAAAAAAAAAATACAAAATAGCTTGCGTTTGATTTTTACTCAAGTTTTGTTTCAAAAGAAATCAGAAAATCACCAAAAAGATTTCAACATTTGATTTGATATTTGGTTCTCAAGAATGGAGTTTGATTGAAGTTTAAGTTTGGGTCGGAGTTCGGATTTGGAATTTCGTTTCTGATTCGAGGTCCATTCATGAATTTTGGTCGTGTGTCCTTGTTCGAAGTCATTCCTGTTTTCTCACTCGGATTCCAGATTCGAGATTTCATTGCCTGTTGATTCACTGTTATGTGCATAGCTGTTTGTTGCAGCTTACTGATTTCAGTTCCTGCTGGGTTTTTCTAGTTGTTTCACTGTTATTAAGGTATGTGCTCTTGGTCTCAAACAATGTAGTGGCTATTTGGATATCTTGTTGAATGAAGTTTGCGTATGCCCCTGAATATTTCTTTGTCGCTACGATGAAACCTTGGTTCTCTTTTCGTCTTCTCTGTTCTTTCCATCTGCTATGATCGATTGGATTTTGTATCCATTTTTCTGTTTTATTCTAGCATCAGTTGGAGATTGTTTTCGTTCTGTAAAAATCTGTTCCTATGTGATTGTCTGGAAGAATGCGAGTTGCTGCTTGATTGCCTTCTTTAGCATCCTTTTAGTTTACTTGTAGTAGCATATTATTGGAATCTCGACTAGAAAACATCTTCGTTTCCTTTCAAAAGTTGCGTTGATAGTGAAACTCATGTGATTTGAGTTCCGAAGCCGCGATCGAAAATTGTCGTTTGATTATAATCAGTATGTTTAACTTCTGAAGCTGTGAATGCTAATTTGAAATACTGAGGCATCGGTTTTGTTAATCCATTCTGAATATGGTGCTCATGTGTTTCGTTGAAATGTGAATCGTCTAGTGCATAGCTGAGTATCCGTTTATTTAGTTGCATTAGCTTGGTGTATGATTTGGTTCACCAATTTCTCCATGAAATTCTTTGGGTTTTGAAATGGATTTCTAGTGAATCAGGGGCTCGTTTGGTCTCCTTTCAAATCGCACAGGCTAGGTGGAAGTCTGGACTCCTTTAAATTCATTTCCTCTCCATTTTAGCCTAGATCCTTTTGAGTCCTATTATCAATGTTTTCGTGTTTGTGAGTCAAGTCTGAAATTGAATAGTTGAATCCATTTGAAGCTGTCTTTACTGATTTTCCTTAGTTCTTAAACTAGAAGTCTGCTAGAAGTGTTCTGTTGATATTGCTGAGCTTCATTGTTGCATGCTTTGTGGTGGGTCTGCTGAATTTTAAATCAAGCGATCATATATTACTGTGCTTTGTGAATAGATGTGTAGGGGGCATGTTGTTTTAGTCTGATCTGATACTCGAGATATAGTTTAAATCAAATTTACTCTGTTTGTTTTCTTGTAGTTTTGTCAAGGGGTCACATGTTCTTATTTGAAATTCTAGGTGAATCAAAAGCGCATAAGGAATAAAGTAGTTCAAATGGATCACGTGGGGCACATAAGTGTGTTTTTTTTTGCTTATTTTTACTATTGGCAGTTGCTTTCCCTCAATGCTCGCATCTCCTGAATGTTTGAATACTCTCATGGCCATTGTGAATGCGTTGATTTCGTTGGTAGGTTTATAGTTTGAAATTGTTCCTTCTGTTACTTGTTTGAGGTTTTCAAATGTACAGAAGTTATCTTCATTGCTTCTTTGAACTGGGAAAACCTTCTCATGGCACCCTCAAAGGCAATCCCTCTTAACTTCAAAATGGTAGCAGTTTATGTGCAGAATTGAGTCTTGGCTCATCCAGCAAAGGAGAGCATCCTACCCTCTTGATCGTATATGTGTTGCTAATTTGCAGTTTCTGAGCAGTACTTAAACATTAAAACCATACAGCAGAGCTCTAAGAGATTGTTGTTTATCTCGTCCTAATTTGGCATGTATTGTTTTTCTGAATCTGTTTTTTTTTAGTTCAAACAAACTTTGTATTCTATTAACAGTGCTTGATTCAGTGTGATACTTTGATCAGTTTGATATGGCAGTACCCCATTAGAAAGCTTTTGTTTCCAAGCAGAGTTGTCCTTAATTGACCCTAGAAAGAGAAACTGTATAGAAGTTATGGTTGTCTGTACTATCTGAGAGCTCAATTTGGACAATGTCATATAGTCCGAGGTGCGCCATGCCAAATAAAAGCTCAGAATGCATGGCCCTCGCTTTATTTAATCTTGAATTGATCCTCAAATTCCAAGGCGTGCCATTTAGCAAATTTCATGGCTCTCGCAAAGTTCAAACACGTAGTTGCTTTAGGCGCGTGTTTAATAATATTACTTTCTTAAACTCGGGTGCACATTTATATGACTCAAATCCAAATCCTAACGAAGTTAAAATATGTCATAATCACGGGTGCATTTATGTGACGTGGTTCGAGACGTATTTTAACGACGTTGCAATCTTCTTTAATTAAAATGAATAAAAGCGATTAAAAGTTAAAATTTGCACATAGGTTCATAATTGTTTAAAATCAGATAATTCAGGCAGAATATGACAGTTGAGCGACCGTGCTAGAGCCACGGAACCCGGGAATGCCTAACACCTTCTCCCGGGTTAACAGAATTCCTTACTCGGATTTCTGGTTCGCGGATTGTTAAACAGAGTCATTCTTTTCCTCGATTCGGGATTCTAAACCGGTGACTTGGGACACCATAAATCTCCCAAGTGGCGACTCTGAATCTTTTAAATAAATCCCGTTTCGATTGTCACTTCAAGTTGGAAATAACTCCCTTATTATTATATCCCTTCACGGGGTGTAAAAAAAAAGGAGGTGTTTTCAACAATAGTTAGATTTATTTGCCCGAACTACGCTGGTTTGATTCTCACCGGATGTGAGATACGTAGGTAACCCTCATCGGGTCCAACCTCCCCTTTCCAAAAATAGCCAAAAAACGCCAAAATTTTCAATTTCATCATGAATAAGTCGGGTGCCGCCATTCTTGTTTAAAATAAGCTGAATGTCCCCAAAAGGGCGCCGGAAGGCTATTTTTGCAAGAACATCCACCCTGAGTCACTTTTTTTTTACGGTTAGCAGGCACAACCTTAAACTCTTCTTTATGAAGTGCTGGAAGGCCGTATCCGCAAATACCGGCTGTTTATTTAAGTTGGAAATTTGAACAGAGATTGTGCCATTTTTCTCTTTTAGGTCAAAATAAGTGATTAAAATCACCTTAATAAATGTGCAGGATGAGCATGACTCAAAATGAATTATTTTCAATCATGCATAAAATCCCTTTGGAGTTACGTCTGTGGTGGAATGATTTAGGCGGAGAAGGGCAAGCTGCAGTCAAGAAATATTTGAAAGGGCTTACCGAGTTGCTCGATATCGCGCCTCGGGGAGATATTATTAGAGCACTGGTTACATGTTGGGATCCAGCACATAATGTGTTCCATTTTTCGGACTTTGAGCTTACCCCGACATTAGAGGAAATAGCTGGCTACATTGGAAAGGATGAGGTTCCGTTGAGGCACAAATACTTGGTTGCCCCCAGAGTTGTAGCCGTGCACAGATTTCTAGACTCTTTGAAGATAGTCAGAACCGTCCATAACACAGATCTGGCAAGTGGCTTTTGTACTCTGAGCTTCATATATCATCGATATGGCCATATCGGGGGGTTCAACAACCCAGAAAGTAAGATATGTAGCAAAGGAAACCGCCAAAAGTGGGAGGAGCATCGACGTTTCGCCTTTATGGTAGCTTTCCTGGGGCTTTTAGTATTTCCAAGGAAGGATGGGAACATTGACATAAAAATAGCTGGGGTTGTCAGCACGTTAATTACTCAAGCCAAAAGTACACTTGCACCTATGATATTGGCCGACATCTTCCGTGCTCTTATAGCCTACAAGGCCGGGGAAGCTTTCTTCGAGGGGTGCAGTCTATTGTTACAAATGTGGATGATCGAGCATCTGTGTCATCGTCCTCAGTTTTTTAGCTACGGGTCTCCATAAAAAACATGCATAGAAGAGTTTTACACAAGGATTAAAGGGGCCGAATTGCCAGAAGGAGTCACGGGTTGGACAACATATTTTCGGTCCCTCACTGCTAGCCAAATAGAGTGGACACTGGGATGTTACCCGTTGATGAAATCGTATACATGCCGGCAGCCCGACAACATTTCCTTCTGATGGGGCTTAGAAGCATCNTTTGCTTGCCTGAGTATGCGTTTGATTTTGTTTTGTTAATTGATTCTGTTTAAGGTGTTGTTTGATCCTTATTTTTGTTAGTATGTGATTCGTTAGTTTTTGGTTAGTTTAATTCAGTCCGGCGTGGGTTTAATTAGTAAATGTCACGGGTTAATTCATTTAGTCATTAGGCTTAAATTGGTAATGTTTGGTTATAACTGAAATTAGAGTAGTTAGTTTAACTATAGTCAGATTCTAAATAGGGTAATAGGGGAATGGTCTGGTTCAGCTCAGTAATTCCAAGAGGGTTCAAAGGGTAGTTTAGGCATGAAAAAGGGTAGTTTCATTAAGATTGGTAAAATCAAAACTAAGGCAAGGATAGAATAGGAATTGTAATGGGTATAGACCCTTCTAGGATGGGCTATAGTGCAGATTTCAGTAAACTTAGGGTAGTTACTTGTGTAACAAGTCAGAAAATAAAGGGTAAAAGATAGAATTAAAATAGGGACTAATGGGTAAAGGGAAAATCTGAAATTGGACCCTAAGCTCACCTATAAATAGGCATTCATTTGCCTTGATTCAGAAGTTTTTCAGCCTCCAAAAAATCCCTTCTGTTATCCATAAGTTTCAGATCTGAACTTGAAATCCAAACTACAAATCTTAAAAAAAAAAAAAGGGTCGAAAAGATAAAGAAACAGAAATGCAGTAGAAAACCAAAAATACTGTTACATTGCCTTCTGTAGGTTAATTTCAAGTTTTAGGCAGTGACCTTCATCTCTTCTAATTGCTGAAGTTTTTCCTGAAATATATTGGTCTATTTCGAGTGGTTTTTGGGGTTCAATCGAGTCATTTCAGGGCCATCAGTTGGTGTTGTACTTCTGTAGTGTATTCCTGAGTTTTTGGTGAAGCTTTTTGGTTCAAAATTACTCCCACTTGCTGGTTTGATTGTTGTTTATCATTTATTGCTGCTGACTTCCCTCTCTTCCCATTTTGTTCACATTCCAGGTATTTTCTAGCTTCAACTGATGTATGATTGGGCTGAATCAGTCGATGTATTTGGTTTATTGAAGAAATGTCATAGTGCTCATGTTAACTTAATGTCAATCTGCTTGAAGCCATATTAGTTCGAATGTTATAGCTGTTGAAATTTATAACATAGTAGTGATAGTTGAGACTAGGATGATTAGAACATGTTATAATCTGTATAATTTAGACTGATTGGGACTGATTGAGATTGTTGGAACGTTTGGAATTTGTGATATTTCATTTAGTGGTAGCTTTAGTATAGAATCGTTTAATATCATGTATAGCTTGATTCTGTTTTATTGAAATGCTAGAAACTTAAATCGAATTGGAAATCACAGATCGATTTTGTAACTAATATGGGATAATCTAAATCGAGTTCTAAATTTCAACAAATTCAGGCGTTTAGCCTTCAGACGTTCAAAGCGCCAAAAATTATAATGATCATCTAATATCTCTCATCCGCTAGCTTATTGATTCAAATTTATATAAGTGCGATTCTATAAATTTATGTTTCATCATGTTAATTTGAGGTTCCGTTCCAGAATTTGAATCTCCTTTGAGGTTGGGCATCGAATTGGCCAGAGATTTGAGATCTCGAAGTGGTTCAGCCCAGATTTTAGTTGGGCCAGTCGTAAGCCCAAAGTGCCAAAGGCATCTCTACTGGTCCAGTCATATGGATGGTCCAATGCATTTTCCAAAGGCTGGCCTCAAAACCCATTGTGCTAATAGCTTATGCCCGGGTTGATTTCGTTAATGTTCATTTAATAACGGTGATTAATTAGGGTTTCTTCCTTTATTTTAGAGACAAAATAAAAAGAAAATTGTAGTTGCTTTAGGATCGACCTTTAAATAATAAACGAGGTGAACCCCGCCAAATAAAATGCATAAATCACAGGGCCCTCAATAAATGTTATATAAAATACTTAGAATTCGGGCGGACCGTTTAGCGAATTTCACGGTCTTCCTCAAAGATAATAAATGCGTAGCTGCTTTAGGTGTGTATTTTAATAATATTACTTTCCTAAATGTGGGTGCACCTTTATGTGACCCAAATCCAAATCTCAACGAAGTTGAAATGTGTTGACAATTACGGGTGCACTGGTGCGACGTGGTTCGAGACGCATTTTCACGACGTTGTAATTCTTATGAAAAATAACAATAAAAACGTTTTACTACTAAAAGGCATATAGGTTAGAATGTGTTTTAAAATCAGATAAAAGCAAATACAACAGTTGAGCGACCGTGCTAGAACCACGGAATCCGGGAATGCCTAATACCTTCTCCCGGGTTAACAGAATTCCTTACTCGGAGTTCTGGTTCGCGGACTGTTAACAGAGTCATAATTTCCTCGGATCGGGATTCAAACGGTGACTTGGGACACCATAAATCTCCCAAGTGGCGACTCTGACTTTTTTAAATAAATGAATCCCGTTCCGATTGTCCTTTAAGTGGAAAAACTCTTTTACGCCCATGTGGGTGTAGCGAAAAAGGAGGTGTGACAGCTCTGGCGACTCTGCTAGGGATCGAACCCAGAATCTCTGGTTTCGTAGACCAGAATTCGAGCTTAGATATATTGTTGTATTTGGCTTTATCTGATTTTTCTACATGTTTCATGCTAAATGTGCAAAATGTTGCTTTTTACCGCTTTGATATTATCTGGATTGTATATAAACTGTGCCGAAACCCTTCTCTTCTCACCTCCGGGGATGTGCTTACTGGTTGAGACTCCCTATTCTGTTAGTGTCAATACCCTGAAATAAGAAAGAGGCCGGACAAGTTACTAAGCCGGATGGCCTTTTGGTTCCCGGTACGTAGCCCTCTCCTCGACTCGAGTTGTCCGCTCGGGTACACAGTCTAGAACACATACCCAGGTTTTGAACCTTGAAGAACTTGACTTCATGCCGGATCCCTAGTAGGACGTTTATCTGCATCACGTGCATTTTGACTTAGGGGACTCAACACAGGGGTTGGGTCCGTCTAGGACAGGTGTACCCGGAATAATGGACCATCCTGCTGCATCCTATTTGTACATTTATCTGTTTGGGACCTGCATGCTGACCGACTTTGAATATTTGGGAAAAAGTGGAAAAACCAAAAGAGAAAATAGCAGTGTAGAGAGTTAAGTTCCTATATTAGAAAAAATCAATCTCCAAGTAGTGCCGAAATGCTGCCGAATTTTTTGCAAATGAAAAAAAGAAGAAAAGTTCTTTTTTGTTTGCCAATGGAAAAACAAAAAGAGTTTTATTTTCACATTAGTTTATTTTATCTACCATGAAAAAGAAAATATAAAAATGAATCTTGCTTTCAGAAATAGTGTATTCGTCAACAAAAACAAAAAAAAAGAGTCTTGCTTTCAGAAATAGTGTATTTGCCAAAACAAAAAAAAAAAACAAAAAAAAATGAAGAAGAAAAACAAAAAGAGTTTAGTTTTCGGAAATAGTTAGTTTTACTTGACCGAACTACGCTGGTTTGATTCTCATCGGATGTGAGATACGTAGGCAACCCTCATCGGGTCCAACCTCCCCTTTGCAAACATAGCCAAAAATTGTCAAAATTTTTAATTTCATCATGAATAAGTCGGGTGCCGCCATTCTTATTTAAAATAAGCCGAATGTCCCCAAAAGGCCGCCCGAAGGCTGTTTTTGCAAGATCAACCACCCTGAGTCAGTTCAACGGTTAACAGACACCGCCTTAAAATCTTCTCCCCGAAGTGCTGAATGGCCGTAACTGCAAAACCGGCCGTTTGTTTTAAAATTGGAAATTTGAACAAAAATAGTGTCATTTCTTTTTAGGTCAAAATAAGTGATTAAATCACCTTAATAAATGTGCAGGATGAGCACGATTCAAAATAAGGGGAACTTGCATATAGGCCCGCGGCGAGACCGAATGATGTCCCGCGGGCGCCAGGAGCTTTAATGTATTCATGATTGTCTTCTGAGTCTGTATTTCCTTTTTTACTGGAGTCTGTAAAAGTCAGTCAGTTGATTAAGTCTGTATTTTCGTTTAACGTAGAATAGGGATGATGGAGTCTGTAGTTCTTTTCTGCATTAGAGTCTGTTAGTTGTTTAATCTGTCAGTTTTGAGTCTTTGTAATAGACGTATTTTCTATCAATAAAATTGAAAATCCCAAAATATATTTTGCTTCTACTTTACATTTATTCTGCAAGAACTACGCTCGGTCTGATTCACGCGGGGTCGTGATACGTAGGCAATCTCCATAGGATTCGACCATAACCAAAAAAAAAACGAGAAAAGAGAGGAAAATCACAAATGGCAAAAAGAAAAGAAAAAAAAAGCGGAAAAACAAAACTCAAGAAAGGAAGGAAATAGGAACGAGAGAGGACAAAGGCAGGACTAAAGAAAAAAAAAAGGAAAAAGAAGGAAAAACAAAGGAAGAAAAGTTTGCAATTGGAAATAAGGAAAAGCCGGGATGACGCATGCGCCCGATCAAAAGCTGTTACCAATGTGTTAAATGCCCTAACGCTAACGTGATGGGTTCATTTTGCCATATCATTTCAGACAGGTGGTTGGTTTGTGGTTTTAAAAGTAACTTTTCCCTGCAACACAAAGGCAAAAGGCAATGGCAGAGAACAACAGAACTGAGTTGCTTAATACCGATGTTCGACAACAGTTGGTGGAACGGGATAATGGGTTGGTTGAAGAGGTGCGGATGCTGAGACAACACATGACAA
>NW_017677302.1:9642-23698 GCF_001879085.1 Nicotiana attenuata
GCACAGAACTGCCTTAAGGGACAAGCGAAGAGTGGAAGGCCAGGGTAGCATGACTTGCAAAGGATCGATTGTGCCACATGACACCCGCTTGCCTGCAGGATTCAAAGTACCAGACTTTAACTTGTACGATGGGCGTGGAGATCCGGTAGCCCACCTGAGGATCTATTGCAACGAAATGAGGATTGTTGGAGAGAAAGATGACGTGATGATGGCATATTTCAGTAAAAGCCTAACTGGGGCAGCTTTGGATTGGCATGGTCGTCAAAATGTCGATGGGTGGCTTACATTGGGTGACATGGCTCAAGACTTTGTCCGATACTTTCAATGCAAATCAAGTGTTACCCTAGACCGCACCTTGCTATCTAAGATGGAAAAGAGGCCGGAGGAAAGCTTTAATGAGTTTGGGCTCAGATGGAGAGAGCAGGTTGCTCGAGTCAGTCCCCCGATCAGCAAAGAAGAAATGGTTAAGCTTTTTCTACAGGCCCAGAGACCCACCTACTACAGTCATTTGATCCCGGCCTTGGGTAAGCCTTTCAATGATGTGTTAAAAACGGGGAAGCTAGTGGAAGAAGGAATCAAGTCAGGCAAAATCGTGAGTCGTTCGAAAGCCAGTCAGAACGTACCAGTAAGCTTGGTTGGAAGAAAGAGGAACAGAAAGGACGATCCGATAGGTTTTCCTGATCAACACTTCCGGCCTCGACATCGTCCCTGTGGTTATCTTTGTGCATTAGATGACCTTCCTCGATGCTACTTCTCTCCACAGAAATCCCAAAGTCGCACATCACACTCTCAGTACCCAGCCCCTCAAAATGCCTATCTACCCCCGCGAGCTTCCCAAAAACACCCCGGCTCAGGTTTCCGGCCCAATCCGGCAGTTAAGAATGAGAGGTTACGAAAGAAGAAAGACTTCACTCCGTTGGGAGAATCATACGCCAGTCTGTTTCAGCGGTTAAGGACACTGGACATGTTGAAGCCAATTCAGATAAAAGTGCCGAACCCTCCTCCAAAGAAGTTCGATCCTTCTCAACAGTGCGCATACTGCTCAGGTGCCTTGGGGCACAACATAGAGAAATGTTGGAATCTGAAGAATGCAATTCAAAAGCTTATTGATGCAGGCGACATCGTCGTGCAAAATCCAGATGCAACAAACACTGGCCAAGATCCATCTCCTGTGCACAATGAGACGCATATGGTGGGTATGATTGATCGTGAGAATGAGCCGGTAGAAGAAACCCAGAAGCAGTTTGCTCAGAACAACGTGATGAAGACTTGTGAAAATTCCAGCAATCTTGGTGTGAAATTCAGTGGCTAAGACGTCATGCTTGGTAATTGGAAAGACGCTCCATCTCTTGGAGTTTTGGTGGTTTATTTTGTTGTCATTTCTGTTGTCCGGGTTATTTCAGGGTTGTAATCTGGATATTGTCTTGTTACTCAAACCCTTCTATCCTTTCACTTTGTCTTGTTTGTCTCGTCGTAGTAGCTTGTGTAGTGCTGTTTAGGTTTGTTCAAGGGTTGTAACTCTAGTCTAGTTTGTTTGTTTCGTTGTTTAAAACCTTTCACCGTCAGTCTAATGCAATTCTCTGTTTCCCACCATTTCTAGTCATTTTATTTGGTTCCTTTCTCCTTTTGCAATTCTCTTCATGCTGGTTCTGGTGACATGACATGCACGCTTAATTCTCAGCCTGGTTTTATAAGTCAGTTTGGTAATGAAGCAATAAAATAATGTTAAAGATGTAAGGACA
Source organism: Nicotiana attenuata (assembly GCF_001879085.1). NCBI lineage: Eukaryota > Viridiplantae > Streptophyta > Magnoliopsida > Solanales > Solanaceae > Nicotiana > Nicotiana attenuata. Next base: position 11,385 of record NW_017677302.1, read on the forward strand.
GTCGAGGGATTTTGAAATCTCTTCGAGCCCAAATTGTGTGAAACTGGGTCAGACGGAACATAATGAAATACTGGGGAAATGCATCATGCCACATCGGCTTGAAACCAAAGGCAAGTTTGCCTCAAGTCTACAAGGGCCGCTCGTGGTACCGAGATTGTTGTCCAATGGTGCTAGGTATTGACAAATACAGAAGGCAAATGTATGGATATGGTTAGTAAGTCTGATACAATCAAGATGTTACAAACGTTTTCCTTGGTTTGTTTAATTGTGTTGTTTGTACTTGGCATGTTTTGAAGATCGGAATGACGAAGGCATTTTATTCTGCTATCTAAACACTTTATCCTTTGTTACCCCTTTGAGCCTTATTTATTTTCTTTCATACCCCTCTTTTGGAATCAGTAACAAAGTTCAGAAACGCAAGCGCAAAGGATAAGTAAAGGAAAAGAGAAAGGAGAAAGAAAAGAATGAAAAGAGAAAGAAAAGAAAAAAAAGAGAAAAGAGAGAAAAAAAAAGAGAAGAAAAAGAAAAAGAGAAAAAAAAAGAAAAACAACAAAACAACAGAAGGGAAAAGAAAGGAAAAGAACAAAAAGAGAAAAGAAAAAGAAAAGGAGCAACAACAAAAGTAGTTGCCTGAACTACGTTTGACTTGATCCCGAAAGGGTACGTAGGCAGCCTCTCTCTGAGGTTCAGTCACACCAAAATAAAATTCAAAAGTCCCCAAGAAAGAAACTGGGGCAGAAGTTGTGGTTGTTGTAAGAAATCTGATTCCGAAAGTTGTAAATTTGAACCCATGTTGAATTGTTTTGAGCCTTTGATACCCTTTCTTCCTAACCCTGTCCAAAAGCCTGCATTACGGTCCAAAGAAAGACCTTCTGATCAATCTTCGAGAGACGCCGAGTAAAGCGAGTAGAGGTGAACCATATCAGGGGCAACACTCCAGTCCAAACAAGGGAAATGAAAAATGAGAGAGTCTTATTGGTGAAAACCTTCACAGGCACCATAAGGCGATAGCGAGGTGAGAGAAAGACCAAAATGAGTGAGGCTTGATGGTGAAAACCTTTTGGGCACTACAAGTCGAATAAGGATAGTGAATCAGATTGGATAAGCGGAGCATTGGAGCCCAGTTTCACGGCAAAAAGGCACGACAAGAGTTGAACATCAGATTTGCTTAACAGAATAGGCCGCAGGTGCATGTCATGGTCATTAGAGTTGGTATCCACATCCGATAGGTTTCTACTTTGTAGTTTTCTTGTTAGGAATCATCTCTTCCCATTGTCCTCTACTCTGTTCTTTTTGTTTTGTTTACTTCCTCTTCTTGAGTATGTCTGGTCAGAACAAGTAAGAAATGACTTTAAAATTTGCCACCAGCTTTCCAATTGCACAAAACGGGGTCTGGCTAACACATCAAAATGTCATAAGTCAGGAAAAAAACAACAAGCGCATTGAGCTAGTAACAATCAACATGCTTTGGGATCCTTGTGAAATACAAAGGTTTGGTACATATCAATTCATGAACAATGCAACAAGATGGAAGGTGCTTGGTGAACGGATCAGAGATATTTTCTGTGGTAAGATTGACAAAAGGTGGTAAATCAGTGACAAGCAGGGTCTTCAAGTGGAAATCAAAGTTATCAGGGCGAGTGAAGGAACAATAGACCTCGAGGTCAAGGCCAGTGATTTAAATCAGGAAAGAACAACATGCGCGATAGTTGGCAACAATCAATATACTTTAGAAGTTCATGTGAAACACAAAGGCTTGGTATATGTTAATTCATGAACAATGCAACAGATGAAGGGTTGGGTGAACAGCTCAAAGGTATTTCCTGTGATAAGATTGATAAAAGGGTGTTAAACCAGTGACGAGCAAGACTTTCCAAGCAGAAGTCAAAGTTATCAATGCAAATGAGGGAGCCGTAGACCTTAAGGACAAGACCAGTGGTTTAAGGAAAGAAAGAACAGCATACGCAATGAAGGGGTGACAAGTGTCATGCTTTGGGGTTCATGTGAGACACAAAGGTTGGTAATTGTCAGTTCAGGAGCAATGCAACAGATAGAAGGTGTTGGGTTTGAGCGAGAAGAGGTATTTTCTGTGTTAAGGCTTACAAAGGAAGTAGTTAGTCAAGGAACAAGCGGGGTCTTCGAATGGAAATCAGTTGTCATGGCAAGTGAAGGAGCAATAGACCTCAAGGCCAAGGCCAGTGGTTTAAGTCAAGAAAGAACAAGCATACACACGGAGTGTGGGGAAATAGACGTGCTTTGGGGTTCATATGAGACACAAAGGTTGGGAAGGCACCAGTTCATGCAACGCAACAAATAGAAGATACTGGGTCCGAACGGAGAAAAGGAATTTCATGTGATGGGGACGACAGAGAAAAAGGTTAGTCCATAAATAAGCAAGGTCCTCGAGTGGAAGTCAGTCATCATGGGAAGCGAAGGAGCAATCGCTCTCGAAGTTCAAGGCCACAAACCAACTACCACATTTTAAACTCACAAATTTTCGTTGTTTGGGAACAGGAACAAAGCCGTGCAAGAAAATTGGTTCATCAGTAAGGGAACAAGAGAGGAAAGAAAAGAAAAGGAACAAGAGGAGAACCGACAAAAGGGAAGTGCAATTCCATTTTAACTTTTAATTTTTAACATTTGATAACATGTTGTACCCAGTTACCGAACTGGGGCAGCATATTTTCTTTGTTTGTTTTGTTGCAGTCAGGCGCCCACCTGGAGAACAAGGGAATAATTTTCAAGCTTTGTAGTCAGGCGCCCACCTGGAGAACAAGGGAATACTTTTCAAGCTTCAGCAGTCAGGCGCCCACCTGGAGAACAAGGGAAGTGCAATTCAATTTTAGCTTTCAATTTTTAATATTTGATAACATGTTGTATCCAGTTACCAAACTGGGGCAAAAATTTTCTTTGTTGTTTATTTTGTTGCAGTCAGGCGCCCACCTGGAAAACAAGGGAATACTTTTCAAGCTTTAGCAGTCAGGCGCCTACCTGGAGAACAAGGGAAGTGCAATTCAATTTTAGCTTTTAATTTTTAATATTTGATAACATGCTGTATCCAGTTACCAAACTGGAGCAGAAATTTTCTTTGTTGTTTATTTTGTTGCAGTCAGGAGCCCACCTGGAGAACAAGGGAATACTTTTCAAGTTTCAGCAGTCAGGCGCCCACCTGGAGAACGAGGGAAGTGTAATTCAATTTTAGCTTTTAATTTTTAATATTTGATAACATGTTGTACCCAGTCACCAAACTGGGGCAGAAACTTTTCTTTGTTTGTTTATTTTATTGCATGTCAGGAGCCCACCTGGAGAACAAGGGAATACTTTTCAAGCTTCAGCAGTCAGGCGCCCACTTGGAGAACAAGAGAAGTACAATTTAAATTTTAGCTTTTAATATTTGATAACATGATGCGCCCAGCCACCTAACTGGGACAGATAATTTTCTTTGTTTGTTTTGTTGCAGTCAGGAGCCCACCTGGAGAACAAGGGAATACTTTTTCAAGCGTTGCAGTCAGGAGCCTGCCTGGAGAGTAGGGAATACATTTCAAATGTCAACAGTCAAGCATCACTCGAAGGAATGGCGAAACATCTCCAATCACCATGCAAGGCAACAACGCAAGAATACCAGCGGAAGAATACAAGTTCAAGGCAACACAAAGAGCAAGTTAGAAGACATAGATAGGACTATTCTTGTAATTCATAGATCATAGCTTATACTAGCTTCTTTTTATTTTTACTCGGTGTAATAAGGAGGTCAGCGAGCAGTAGCNNTACCCCCCCCAAAAATTGGACTTCACTTTACTCTCTTTTCTGAATTAGAAGATCAGTGAATGGATACATGCACTCGTATAATTTCAGCTGAAAATCCATGAGAATGGATGGAGAATCCCAAAACAGTGTAATTTCAAACAAATGCAGCTACAAAAGGTTGTAGTTGTTCAGTTGATTCCAAAGGCTTCTTCTCTGTCATTTCTGGGTTCTTAAGATGGATCTTACCTGCTGGCAAAAGCGGTTTCTGCTGTAGCAAATAGTTGAGTTCATTTTCAGTTTTTTTCCGACCTTTAAATTTCATCTCCATTGCTCCTTTTCGAGGTAATCCTCTACTGCCTCACATATTGTCTTTTAATGTACTGAAGTTTGAGTTTCTAGATCTATTATAATGTGAGATTGTTGGCTTTCGTTGATTTACATGCTATTACTAGTTAGATTTATGCGCTTTGATTAGTTCTCAGCATGAAATAATTGCCATATGCTCAATGTCTGAAATCATGGTTCATTACTGATGCATCTGCTAATATTGTCTGGATTAGTGATTTTAAATTTAGTTTTAACACAAAAAATGAAGTTTTTTTTTTTCTCTATGAACTCGATGAAGATGAATTGGGTATGGTGTTCTTGAAGTTTAAGCAGCCTGTTGGATTGTTTGACCGATTATAAAAATTCACAAAATCCCTATTATCGTTTACCGTTCAAATGACAATTCTCCGTCTGTTGAAAGGTGTGTGGCTTGATGAGTGTGTGATTTTGTATATGTAATGCGTAAATCAGAGGGAGTACGTAAGTCATAAAGTGCAAAGAATTAAAAATGTGTGTGCAAGTGCTAATGGATAAGATAATAAAAGTGTGTAATTAGGTCATAACAACGTTGGCAGTGACGTCAAAGTGCTATGAGATTTGAAAGTTTGAATTTTCATGAATTTTTGATTAATTTAGCAATACCTTTGATCTGGTTAGTAATTCTTAAAGTTAAACCTTACACTTTTTCTATAGTGATATCCATAACCCATGGCTTTCATGTAATTAATTTCTAAAATCCTTAGAATTCGGGGCGTGCCATTTAGTCGAATTTTCATGGCCCTCGCAAAGTTGCAAACGCGTAGTTACTTTAGGCGCGTTCTTTAATAATTTACCTTCCTAAACCCGGGTGCGCATTTATGTGACCCAAATCCAAATCTCAACGAAGTCGAAATGTGTTAATAATCACGGGTGCACTGGTGCAACGTGGTTCGAGGCACATTTTCACGACGTTGCAATTCTTATTAAAATAACAATAAAAGTGGTTTACTAATAAAAGGCACATAAGTTAGAACATGTTTTGGAATCAGATAAAATCAAATATGACAATTAAGCGACCGTGCTAGAACCGCGGAACCCGGGAATGCCTAACACCTTCTCCCGGGTTAACAGAATTCCTTACCTGGATTTCTGGTTCGCGGACTGATAACAGAGTCGTAATTTCCTCGGGTCGGGATTCAACCGGTGACTTGGGACACCATTAATCTCCCAAGTGGCGACTCTGAAATCTTAATAATAAATCCCGTTCCGATTGTCACTTCAAGTTGGAAATAACTCCCTTTATTATACCCTTGCGGGTGTAGTAGAAAAAGAGGTGTGACACCAATCAACATGCTTTGAGATCCATGTGAAACACAAAGGGTGGGTAAAAGTCAGGTCGTGAACAATACAACAGATGGAGGGTATTGGGTCTGAATGAAAAAGAAGTATTTTCTGTGATAAAAGTGACAGAGAAAGTGGTTAGTCAATAAACAAGCAAGAACTTCGAGTGGAAATCAAAGTTATCATGGGAAGTGAAGGAGGAATCGCCCTCAAAGTCAAGGCCACACACCAACCACCATATTTTTAAACTGACAAAATTTTCTTTGATTTGAAACAGGGGCAGAAAATTTTGTTTGTTTCGGAGAAACCCTCCGTAAGGGAAATCAGGCGCCCACCTGGAGAGCAAGGGAATACAGTTGAAGTTTTGGAAATCAGGTGCCAACCTGGAAAGCTAGGGAATATAGTTGAAGTTTTTGGAAATCGANATAGTGCTCATGTTAACTTAATGTCAATCTGCTTGAAGCCATATTAGTTCGAATGTTGTAGCTGTTGAAATTTATAACATAGTAGTGATAGTTGAGACTAGGATGATTAGAACATGTTATAATCTGTATAATTTAGACTGATTGGGACTGATTGAGATTGTTGGAACGTTTGGAATTTGTGATATTTCATTTAGTGGTAGCTTTAGTATAGAATCGTTTAATATCATGTATAGCTTGATTTTGTTTTATTGAAATGCTAGGAACTTAAATCGAATTGGAAATCACAGATCGGTTTTGTAACTAATATGGGATAATCTAAATCGAGTTCTGAATTTCAACAAATTCAGGCGTTTAGCCTTCAGACGTTCAAAGCGCCAAAAATTATAATGATCATCTAATATCTCTCATCCGCTAGCTTATTGATTCAAATTTATATAAGTGCGATTCTATAAATTTATGTTTCATCGTGTTAATTTGAGGTTCCGTTCCAGAATTTGAATCTCCTTTGAGGTTGGGCATCGAATTGGCCAGAGATTTGAGATCTCGAAGTGGTTCAGCCCAGATTTTAGTTGGGCCAGTCGTAAGCCCAAAGTGCCAAAGGCATCTCTACTGGTCCAGTCATATGGATGGTCCAATGCCTTTTCCAAAGGCTGGCCTCAAAACCCATTGTGCTAATAGCTTATGCCCGGGCTGATTTCGTTAATGTTCATTTAATAACGGTGATTAATTAGGGTTTCTTCCTTTATTTTAGAGACAAAATAAAAAGAAAATTGTAGTTGCTTTAGGATCGACCTTTAAATAATAAACGAGGTGAGCCCCGCCAAATAAAATGCATAAATCGCAGGGCCCTCAATAAATGTTATATAAAATACTTAGAATTCGGGCGGACCGTTTAGCGAATTTCACGGTCTTCCTCAAAGATAATAAATGCGTAGTTGCTTTAGGCGCGTATTTTAATAATATTACTTTCCAAAATGTGGGTGCACCTTTATGTGACCCAAATCCAAATCTCAACGAAGTTGAAATGTGTTGGCAATTACGGGTGCACTGGTGCGACGTGGTTCGAGATGCATTTTCACGACGTTGCAATTCTTATGAAAAATAACAATAAAAACGGTTTACTACTAAAAGGCATATAGGTTAGAATGTGTTTTAAAATCAGATAAAAGCAAATACAACAGTTGAGCGACCGTGCTAGAACCACGGAATCCGGGAATGCCTAATACCTTCTCCCGGGTTAACAGAATTTCTTACTCGGAGTTCTGGTTCGCGGACTATTAACAGAGTCATAATTTCCTCGGATCGAGATTCAAACGGTGACTTGGGACACCATAAATCTCCCAAGTGGCGACTCTGACTTTTTTAAATAAATGAATCCCGTTCCGATTGTCCTTTAAGTGGAAAAACTCTTTTATGCCCTTGTGGGTGTAGCGAAAAAGGAGGTGTGACAGTACCCAGCTCAAAATAATGCCCATCTACCCCCGCGAGCTTCCCAAAAACACCCCGGCTTAGGTTTTCGGCCCAATCCAGCATTTAAGAATGAGAGGTTATGAAAGAAGAAAGCCTTCACTCCGTTGGGAGAATCATACGCCAGTCTGTTTCAGCAGTTAAGGACACTAGACATGTTGAAGCCGATTCAGATAAAAGTGCCGAACCCTCCTCCAAAGAAGTTTGATCCTTCTCAACAGTGCGCATACTGTTCAGGTGCCCTGGGGCATGACATAGAGAAATGTTGGAATCTGAAGAATGCAATTCAAAAGCTTATTGATGCAGGCGACAACGTCGTGTAAAATCCAGATGCAACAAACACTAGCCAAGATCCATCTCCTGTGCATAATGAGACGCATATGGTGGGTATGATTGATCGTGAGAATGAGCCGGCAGAAGAAACCCAGAAGCAGTTTGCTCAGAACAACGTGATGGAGACTTGTAAAAATTCCAGCAATCTTGGTGTGAAATTCAGTGGTTAAGACGCCGTGCTTGGTAATTGGGAAGACGCTCCATCTCTTGGAGTTTTGGTGGTTTATTTTGTTGTCATTTCTGTTGTCCGGGTTATTTCAGGGTTGTAATCCGGATATTGTCTTGTGACTCAAACCCTTCTATCCTTTCACCTTGTCTTGTTTGTCTCGTCGTAGTAGCTTGTGTAGTGCTGTTTAGGGGTTGTAACTCTAGTCTAGTTTGCTTGTTTCGTTGTTTAAACCCTTTCACCGTCAGTCTAATGCAATTCTCTGTTTCCCGCCATTTCTAGTCATTTTATCTAGTTCCTTTTTCCTTTTGCAATCCTTTTCATGCTGGTTCTAGTGACATGACATGCACGCATAATTCTCAGCCTGGTTTTAAAAGTCAGTTTAGTAAAGAAGCAATAAAACAATGTTAAAGATGTAAGGACAGTCGAGGGATTTTGAAATCTCTTCGAGCCCAAATTGTGTGAAACTGGGTCAGGCGGAACATAAAGAAATACTGGGGAAATGTATCATGCCACATCGGCTTGAAACCAAAGGCAAGTTTGCCCCAAGTCTACAGGGGCCGCTCGTGGTACCAAGATTGTTGTCCAAATGGTGCTGGGTAATTGACAAATGCAGAAGGCAAATGTGTGGATATGGTTAGTAATTCTGGTGCAATCAAAATGTTACGTATGTTTTGCTCAGCTTGTTTAATTTTGTAGTTTGTACTTGGCATGTTTTGGAGATTGAAATGACGAAGGCATTTTGTTCTGCTATCCAAACACTTTATCCTTTGTTACCCCTTTGAGCCTCGGTTATTTTCTTGCATACCCCTCTTTCGGAATCAATAATAAAACTCGTAAGCCCGAGCGGGGAAAGAAAGTGGAGAAACAAGAGAAAAACAGTGAAAAAGGAAAAAGAAAAGAAAAGAAAAGAAAAGAAAAAAGAAGAGAAAGGAAGAGAAAAGGAAAAAGAAGAAAAAAAAAAAACAAAGAAAAAAAGCATAGAAAATAAAAACAGAAAAAAGAAGAGAAAAGCAAAAGAAAAGAAAAGATAAGAAAAGGAAAAGAAAAGAAATGAAAAGAAAGAAAAGAAAAGTGGAAGAAAAGGAAAGATCGCAACAACGAATGTAGTTTTATGCCCTGAACTACGTTTGACTTGATCCCGAAAGGGTACGTAGGCAGCCTCTCTCTGAGGTTCAGTCACACCGAAATAAAAGTCCAAAGTCCCCAAGGAAGAAACTGGGGCAGAAGTTGTGGTTGTTGTAAGAGATTTGATTCCGGAAGCTGTAATTTTGAACCCATGTTGAATTGTTTTGAGCTTGATACCCTTTCTTTCTAATCCTATCCAAAAGCCCACATTACGGTCCAAAGGAAGACCTTCTGATCAGTCTTTGAGAAATGCCAAGTCAAGCGAATAGAGGAGAATCATATCAGGGGCAACACTCCGGTCCAAACGAAGGAAATTGAAAAATGAGAGAGCCCTATCAATGAAAGCCCTCACGGGTACCGCAAGGCGACGAAAGCTGAGAGAAATCAAAACTGATAGAGTCTTATCGGTGAAAACCTTCACGGGCGCCATAAGGCGATGGTGAGCTGAGAAAAAGACCAAAAATGAGAGAGGCTTGATGGTGAAAACCCACAGGCACCACAAGTCGAAAAAGGATTGTGATTCAGATCGGGCAAGCGGAGCATTGAAGCCCAGTTTCATGGCAAAAAGGTACAACAAAAGCTGAACATCAGATTTGCTTAACAAAATAGGCTGCAGATGTATGTCAAGGTCATCAGAGTCGGTGTCCATATCCGATAGGTTTCTACGTTGTAGTTTTCTTGTTAGGAATCATCTCTTTCCATTGTCCTCTACTCTGTTCCTTTCATCTTGTTTATTTCCTCATTCTGAGTCAATTCAGTCATAACAAGTGCGAAATGACTTCAAAATCTGCCACCAACTTTCCAATTGAACAAAACAGGATCTGGCCAGCATATCAAATCGTCATAAGTTAGGAAAAACAGCAGGCACACTGAGTTGGCAACAATCTACATGCCTTGGGATCCTTGTGAAATGCAAGGGCTTGGTATTTGTCAATTCATGAACAACGCAATAAATGAAGGGTTTGGGGTGAATGGATCAAAGGTATTTTCATTGAAACATGAAAGGTTTGATACATATCAGATGGAGGGTGCTTGGTGAACGGATCAGAGGTATTTTCTGCAAGGTCTCCGAGTGAGAATCGGTTATCAAGGCAAGTGAAGGAACAATACAACTTCAAGGCCGAGGCCAGTGATTAAGTCAAGAAAGAACATCATGTACGCGAAGTGGGAGCAATAGACGTGCTTTGGGATTCATATGAGACATAAGGGTTGGGGGAATGCCAGTTCATGCAATGCAACAAGTAGAGGATATCGTGAACAAGCAAGGTTTTTGGGTGGAAATCAGTCATCTTGGCAAACGCAGAAGTAGCCGGCCTCAAAGTTCAAGGCCACAAACCAACCACCACATTTAAAACTCACAAGTTTTCTTTGTTTGAAACAGGAACAAAACTGTGCAAGAAAGTTGGTTCGACAATAAGAAAGAAAAAGAAAAGAAAAAAAAGACAAGGAAGAAGAGGAGAGCCAGCAAAAGGGAAGTTTCTCAAATCTTCGCCCTTGCCTGTCTGATTAGCATGCATAAAATGCTGCCATTGCTTTTCACATTTTCTCCTCCTAGGATGAAAAGTCCTAGTCTAATGGATTTTTCTCCAAATAGAAATCTTAGTCTGATGAACTTTCCTCCTAAGATAACATAGGGACCTAGTCTGATGAATTTTCTCCTAGGATCTAAATCTTAGTCTGATGAATCTTTCTCCTAGGATCTAAATCTTAGTCTGATGAATTGTTCTCCTAAGATAGATAACCTAGTTTGATGAATTTTCTCCTAGGATCTAAATCTTAGTCTGATGAATCTTTCTCCTAGGATCAAAATCTTAGTCTGATGAATCTTTCTCCTAAGATAACAAAAAATAGTATCCTAGTCTGATAAACTTTCTCCTAGGATCTAAATCTTAGTCCGATGAATTGTTCTCCTAAGATAGAAAACCTAGTCTGATGAACTTTCTCCTAGGATCTAAAATCTTAGTCTGTGGAATCTTTCTCCCAAGATAGAAGACTTAGTCTGACGAATTTGCTAGTCAAATGTCCTTGGTTTTACTCACAGGATCGTGCATTCCAGTCAAGTCTTTAGTTTTACTCTCGTCATTGCATCAATAGCTTAGGTGATCTACATTTTGCTAACAAACTCACAAATCTTCCTAGTGCAAACTGGGGCAGAAAATTTTCTTTGTTGTTTTATTTTGTTGCAGTCAGGAGCCCACCTGGAGAACAAGGGAATACTTTTCAAGCTTCAGCAATCAGGCGCCCACCTGGAGAACAAGGGAAGTGCAATTCAATTTTAGCTTTTAATTTTTTATAACATACTATACCCAGCCACCAAACTGGGGCAAAAAATTTTCTTTGTTTGTTTTGCAGCAGTCAGGAGCCCACCTGGAGAACAAGGGAATACTTTTCAAGTTCAGCAGTCAGGAGCCTACCTGGAGAACAAGGGAATACTTTTCAAGCTCAGCAATCAGGAGCCCACCTGGAGAACAAGGGAATACTCTTCAAGCTTCAGCAATCAGGAGCCCACCTGAAGAACAAGGGAATACTTTTCAAGTTCAGCAGTCAGGAGCTCACCTGGAGAACAAGGGAAGTACAATTCAAATTCTATCCTTTAATTTTTAATATTTAATAACATGATGTGCCCAGCCACCACACTGGGGCAGAAATTTTCTTTGTTTGTCGATTTTGTCGAAGTCAGGAGCCCGCCTGGAGAACAAGGGGATACTTTTCAAGCGTTGCAGTCAGAAGCCCGCCTGGAGAACAAGGGAATACTTTTCAAGCTTCAGCAGTCAGGCGCCCACCTGGAGAACAAGGGAAGTGCAATTCAATTTTAGCTTTTAATTTTTTATATTTGATAACATACTGTACCCAGCCACCAAACTGGGGCAGAAAATTTTCTTTGTTTGTTTTGCAGCAGTCAGGAGCCCACCTGGAGAACAAGGGAATACTTTTCAAGTTCAGCAGTCAGGAGCCCACCTGGAGAACAAGGGAAGTGCAATTCCATTTTAGCTTTTAATTTTTAATATATGATAACATGCTGTACCCAGTTACCAAACTGGGGCAGAAAGTTTTCTTTGTTTTTTTATTTTGTTGCAGTCAGGAGCCCACCTGGAGAACAAGGGAATGTTTTTCAAGTTCAGGAATCAGGAGCCCACCTGGAGAACAAGGGAACACATTTCAAGCTTCAGCAATCAGGAGCCCGCCTGAAGAATAGAGGCATACATTTCAAGTTTCAGCAATCAGGGGCCCGCCTGGAGAACAGAGGTATTACAATTCAAGTTTCAGTTTTCCAATTCTTGTTAATATCTGGTAATATGATGCCCAGTCACCAAACTGGGGCAAGAGCTTTTCTTGTTTTGTCTATTTTGTTGAAGTCAGGAGCCCGCCTGGAGAACAGAGGCATACATTTCAAGTTTCAG
>NW_017677302.1:26274-27036 GCF_001879085.1 Nicotiana attenuata
ACCCTTATGGTGCCTATATAATGGCAATCCTCATGCCTTGAAACACAAGTTTTGAAGCTAAAAATTCCCCCCAAAATACCCTTCAAGCCTTCAGATACCGAAATTCAAATTCAGATCACAAATCCCTTGGATCTTAGTTTTTTTTTTCAAAAAGAAAATCCAAAAAAAAAACAACAAAAACTTCAGAAAAGCCCAAAAACAGTACTGATTCATTCAATTTCCTAGTTCATTTCTAGTTTTAGTAGTTGATTTACCTCTTTTAGTTCATTTTCTGGTGACTTGAGGTTTCAGAGGGGTTTCTGCTTGAGTTTGAGTATTTTCGGGGTTCATTCATTCTGTTTTTTGGCCAGTTTATTGGGTTTTAGAGTATCGAGTTGTTCCTGGGTGATTGAGAGTTAGTTTTGATTTAAAAGTTGATCCTGCTGTTGCTGTGTTGTTGATTCCCTGCTGGTTTGCTGAAACTGTTCCTGAACTAGTGTTGTTGCACTTGCTGCTGCACTTGCTATCACTGACTTCCCTCTCCTTTCTCTTGTTAATCCATAATTACAGGTACACACATTTGGCCTCACAGCTAATGTATATTTCAATTGAAATGAAATGAAGTGGTGTTCCAAGTCTGTGCTCATTACGAATGCTTGAGGATACAATTAGTTTAGAAATGTGCAGCCTTCTGATTTCAGTGCATGTGAATTGTTTAAACTTGGACTGTTTAACTAGTATTATTTCTGTTGTTTAAATTTGTAATGGACTGTTATATAGACT
>NW_017677302.1:31543-31930 GCF_001879085.1 Nicotiana attenuata
TAATTAGTAGACCCCATTAATCTAGGTTAGCAATTTTCAGAAATAAAGAGGTAATTCCAGGGTAGTTTAGAACATGGTAGAGGAAACTAGAACTCACTAGGATATTCTAGAAAGGGTTTAAATTGGAAATCAGAAAATAAATAGTATAACTTGAGTAACAAGTTAAAAACTTGAGGACTGAATTGAAAATAACATAGGGACTAGAGTGCAAAACTAAAAATCTGATTGCTCACCCTTATGGTGCCTATATAATGGCATCCTCATGCCTTGAAACACAAGTTTTTGAAGCTAAAAATTCCCCCCAAAATACCCTTCAAGCCTTCAGATCCGAAATTCAAATTCAGATCACAAATCCCTTGGATCTAGTTTTTTTTTTCAAAAGAAAAT
>NW_017677303.1:0-24877 GCF_001879085.1 Nicotiana attenuata
TCCAAGAACTGCAGATGCGGTTATGATAGAAACAACAAGCTTTAGTCATTTTCCAAATTCTAACTTCACTCGAGCCTCGCTCGTTTGACGCTCGGGGCTCCCGTGCCCCGCCCGAACATACCGACAAGTCTGAAATCACGAGGCGGACCTACTCGAACCCTCGAAACACTCAAAACAACGCTAAATCGAGAAATCAACCCCAAAACCAAATGAATCAAATCATTGAATTTCAAGTTCTTAATCTCCTCCAACGGGTCAAAACGCCCTTAAACTACTCGGATTGACACCAAATTTTACGGGTAAGTCTTAACTGATATTTCGCACTTGTACCAAGTTTCGGAATCGAAATCCGATCCCGATACCTAGGAAAACAATGATTTCTTAGTTTATTTAAACCTTTGAAACTTTAACTTAACAATTTCACATAAAAATTCATTACTCGGGCTAGGGACCTCGGAATTCGATCCCGGGCATACGCCCCGGTCCTATATTTTCCCACGGACCCTCAAAAATTGTCAAATCACTATTCCGGGTCCGTTTCCCCAAAGTGTTGACCGAAGTCAAACTTGGCCTTTTTAAAGAAACTTAAAGAAGCAACTAGACTTATTCTTGCTCAAAACTCTTCTAAATTCCGAACCACCCGTCCCCGCAGTCATAAATTAGCTAAAGCAAGTGCGGAAAGTCTGATTTAAGGGAACGGGGTTCCAAAATGCAAAACGACCGGTCGGGCCGTTACACCCGAGCCCTCGGGGCTCCAAACCAAACATGCGTACTAACCCAAAAACATCATATGAACTTATCCGTGCAATCAAATCGCCAAAATAACCTCTCAAACAACGAATTAAACCTCAAAATCAATGAATTTTTCTCAAACTTCATAAAGCATCAAATTTTCCATTTTAAGTCCGAATCACGTCAAACGGATTCCGTTTTTCACCAAATTTCACAGAATCATCTTAAAACATATATACGACCTGTACCGGCGCCGGAACCAAAATTACGGATGCCCTGATACCAACATGTCTAATTCAAAATTTCATTTCAAAAATCCTTTAAATAATTTCAGAAACGAATTTTCTTTAAAAATTTCATTCTCGGGCTTGGACCTCGGAATTCGATCCGGACCATACGCCCAAGTCCCATATTTCCATACAGGACCTCGGACCATTCAAATCGCAGGTCCGGGTCCGTATCAAAAAAATATTGACCGAAGTCAAATTAATCATCTTATAGTCAAAAATTTACTCATTTTTCACAGATTTTCTCAATAGCTTTCGGTACACGCCCGGACTGCGCACGCAAATTGAGGTGAAGATAGACGACGGATTTTAAGCCTCATCACATAAAATCTTATACATAGTCTAAGATTAAGATCTTAGAAAAAATCTTTATATATTATAACTATTATATATAATATAGTATATATATATATATATATATATTGATCTATCATAGATTTCTTCTATGTAGCTAGAAATATGGGAGATAAAAATCAATTAAAAAACTATAATAAAAAATAAAAATATAAAATACGTCAAAGTTGAGATAAACCTATGACTATTTATTATTTTTGGATAAATTAAAATATAACATAAAAACTAAAAATTTACTTATTATGTTAGAGATTTATTGAGTTTTAAAATTAAAGAAATTCAGCAACAAAATAAGATCTACATAAAGCATACAAATTATTTATAAGATAAGAAAAAATTTAAATAATCAGTAAAATATTTTAATAAAACAAGAATAATAAGTCATATTAAATATTGATAATCGAGCAAACAACTATTTATACGTAAAAATATTACAACGTTTATATATATGTGTGTCAAATAATAGAAGAATAATTTTTGCTATGATAATATTTGATTGAGTGCAGTTAGCTTAAGTTTTGAAAGGCATAAATAAATTTTGGAAAATACGTCCCCAAATTTAGAAAATAGAATGATAAAATTATTGAGTTAGATGATAAAGTTATTTAATTTTTATTCTATATTATAATAGAATGAGTGTGGTAAGAAATAGATTATTAAATTTCAACAAACAAGCTAATAACAATCCACATGACAGTGTGATGATATTAGGAATTGAATAATATAATATCAAAAATAAATAATAAATAGAGAAAAAGTAAAAATTCAGATTTATCATAGAGAAAAAGGGTAAAAAACTAATTTTTAAATTTGAGATGAGAAAGTTTTTTATATTGTGATAAGAAAAGTTCATAATATGAATAAGTCCACGTAACTCAAGTCTAATAGATAAAATCAAAAACTAAAAATATTGAATAATAAAAATAAATTAGAAATAATGTGAGGATATTTATAATCATGCATTTAGAAAATAAAATAAAGTAAATATACAATACTTAAAATATTATTAAAAATTTTCAAGCAATATTTTTTTAAAAAAATCAATAATTCTATGATTAAAAATATTTTATCTATATTATATTAAAGAATAGTAGTTGATAATCTATATTATATTAAAAGGAGAGTAGTGAAGCATGTGGTTAAGCCAAGTAGCAAGCTAAAATGAAGTCACTTGGCAATTTTAAGACAACATTAAAAATTTAAATTATAAACGAAAATATATTTAATGGAAATGGTTTAATAAATCTTATACATAGTCTAAATAGATCTTAGAAAATATTTATAAATATAATATAATATATATATATATTATATATATATATATATATTATTATATATATATATATATATATATATATATATATAATATAATAGATTTTCTTCTATGTTAGCCAGAAATATGGAGATAAAAATTAATTAAAAACTATAATAAAAAAATAAAAAATAAAAGTACGTAAATTAAGATAACCTATGACTATTTATATTTTGGAGTAAATTAAAATATAACATAAAACTAAAATTTACTTAAGATGTCAAAGATTTATTGAGTTTACAATTAAAGAAATTCAGCAACAAAATAAGATCTTACATAAAGCATATAAATTATTTATAAGTTAAGAAAAAAATTAAATAATCAGTAAAAACTATTTTAATAACAAGAATAATAAAGTCATATTAATATTGATAAATCGAGCAAACAACTATTTTATACGTAAAATATTACAACGTTTATATATAATGTGTTCAAATAATAAGAAAATAATTTTTTGTATGATTAAATTTTGAATTGAGTGCAGTTAGTTTAAGTTTAAAAGCATAACATAAATTTTTGAAAATACGTTCCAATTTAGAAATAGAATGATAAAATATACTTGAGTTTGAGATGAGAAAATTTATTAATTTATACATATTATATTAGAATGAGTGTGGTTGAAAATAGATATTAAATTCAAACAAGTTAATAAAATTACATGACAGTGTATAATATTAGGAATTGAATAATATAATATCAAAAATAAATAATAAATAGAGGAAAAAGTAAAAATTCAGATTTTTATCTTAAGAAAAAGGGTAAAAACTAATATAAATTTGAGATGAGAAAGTCTTTTATATCTGTTGATAAGAAAAGTCATAATATGAATAAGTCCGGTAACTCAAGTCTAATAGCTAAAATCAAAAACTTAAAAATATTTAATATAAAAATAAAATTAGAGATAAATGTAGGATATTTATAATCATACGTTTAGAAAATAAAATAAAGTAGATATACAATACTTAATAATATTATTAAAATTAATATTTAAAATTTTCAAGCAATATTTTTTTAAAAAATCAATAATTCTATGATTAAAAATATTTTATCTATATTATATTAAAGAATAGTAGTTGATTACAAGGTTAATGAAAAGTCACATAACGTTAATAAGACTATATATAAGATTAAAAAAATAGAAAAATTACGTTAAATTATTAAAATTTACTATTAGAAATGAAAGGGAAAGACTATTTGAATTTGAGATTAGAAAGTTGCTAAAAGCCAAATTTGTATCAATAGATTACAAAATAAATGCACATAATACAAAAAAATTATAAGAAAATTCAATAGATTTGAACATTATAAAAGAACTTATATATTAATTTTTAGACTAATTTCAAAGTTATATTTTAAAATTAAAATGTGAGATATATATATATATTATATTATTATATATATATATATATATATATATATATATATATATATATATATATATATATATATTCCCGGATAGAGAACTATCAAATATAAGAAAAGTATCATACTTCAGTTTAAATTTTTAACTGAATAGAAAATTGAAATTCTGTTTATTTTGAGTATAGGTAAAGAAAATTATGTATAAAGAGGAAATCCGAGATAGTGCGAGGATACTTATATTTTTAAATTTATTAAAAATAAATAAATTAAATTATTAAATAGTAGTCAAAAATATTATTAATAGATTTAAATGATGAAAGAGATCCGAGTAAGTGGATAATAGTGTAAAAATACATTAAAATTTTAAGAATAATTTTTTTTTACATTTATTGATGATTATTAAAAGGGTAATAAAAAAGATTAATAAAAGATCACATTATAGTATAACAATATTAAGTAATAAATAATGCAAAAACTATAAGCAAGGAACAAAAAAGAGAAAAGAATTATGTCTAAAAATGTAGAAGGATATGAATATTTGAATTTGAGGTGAAAAATAAAGTGGTAGTGAGAATTTTGTTAAAATAATATAATTTAACGTGCTCAAACAGACAGATCAAAATGTTACATGTACAGTATTCTTTAATATTGACCGTAAAATATAATACAAGTGTCAAAATCAAGAGGTTGGGTTATTGCAGATATAGAAAAAGAAAACAAATTATCCACTATGAATTTTGCAAAATGGTTTCATGTCCTGCTTCTTAATTAATATCAAATAATTATTTATAATTTATATATAGAAGGTTTAATTTACGGTTATTTGCACATAATTTAAATAACCTAAATAATAATTTGATATGCTTTATGTCCGCGCATCGCGTGGGTACTAATACTAGTTTTACATTAATAATAGAAACAACTAGGGTTTGGACTGGGGCGGCCCTTCCAGAAAGCAAGTAAAGCAACTGCTTTAGGCTCCACATTTTTTGCGGCCCCATTTTTCGTTACACCTAACTGGCTATGTATAAGTTTAAAAAAAAGTTTTGTATAGTGAAAAAGTTTGATTTTTTCTTTAACAAGTTTAGAGAAGACGGATTTGCAGCTGCTATGATTTCTGCCAAGAAAATTGCACTTGAAATGAATATCGAACTCGAATTTCGTACGAAACGTATGATATAAAGGAAGTAACAATTTGACGAGAATATTGATAATAAAATCTCAAAATCTTTCGAAGAGTCCTTTGGAGTTGATTACTTTATACATAGTAGACAAGGCTATTTTTTCACTTCAAAATAGATTTGAACAATTCAAAGCATATGAAAATATTTTTTATTTTTTATTTAGCGGTAAAATTTAAGATCACTAGATGATGAAAATTTGAAAAAATATTGCCTTAATGTTGAATGTTCCTTAAAGCATAATAATCTGTCACGACCCAATTCCCGACCCCGGCCGTGATGGCACCTCTCGTGAAGTCAAGGCCAGCCAGAACAACGCAAACACCTCTTTAAACAATCAATTAACAGTAACAAATCTAAAACATGCTTAATATAGCCAAAAAAATGCGGAAACAACGATAATAACAAGGGAAACCATCCCGACACAGCCCAAACCGGGGTTTCACAAGTCATGAGCTACTATAGAGTTTGCTTTAAGTCTACAAAGTGTAATATCCGATACGATAGTCTGAAGAAAACATAAATGATGTAAGATAGGGGAGACAAGGGGCTGCGAACGTCAACAGCTACCTCGTAACTCGAACTTGCTGCCTGGTCTGGAAGGAATCAGCGCTCAGGTGCGGACTCAACTATGCCTGAATCTGCACACATGGTGCAGGGAGTAATGTGAGTACTCCGACCCAGTGAGTAATAATAATAAATAATAACCGAAGGCATGAAAACACATAAGTGCACAAGGCAATTCTATATCAGGCAGTAAATCACTTAAAGCAGTAAAACAGTAAAGAATCAAATGAAATCTCCTTTTTAAAACAGGTAAGGTAAATCAGGTAAAGCAACAAGTAAATAGTGAGTAGAAATCTGCCCCTCGGGCCCAGTATCAATCGCTCAGAACAGTATCAGCCCCTCGTGCTCAGTATCAGTCACCCAGCATAGCATCAGCCCCTCGGGCCCACTCTCAGTCACTCAGCATAATATTAGCCCCTCGGGCTCACTCTCAGATCACATGGGTACCCGCGCTCACTGTGGGTGTGCAGACTCCGGAGGGCCTCTTACGGCCCAAGCGCTATATCAACATAAGGCCTGAAAGCCTTCTCACATCACTCATAAGGCCTGAAAGCCTCCTCACATCACTCACAAGGCCTGAAAGCCTCCTCACGTCACTCAAGCCACCTTGTGGCATATAAATGTATCTCAGGCCCTCGTCCCCATATCACTCAGCGTATTCTCACATATGGCCCTAGGCCCCACTCAGTCCGGAAAACATCATAAGCCCCTCGGGCATCAATAAAATAGTAGTGCTCAGCCCAAACAGCAGTGGAATATCATTTAAGTCTCAAAATTCAATTAAAGCGGCTGAGTTTGTAAAACAGTATAATCAACAAGACTGAGTTCAAGTAGTATATCAAAATAGTGAGGAAACAGTGATAAAAATCCACGAAGGATTCAAGTAGTCGGCATGAAGCCCAAAATATGGCAATAGGCCCAAGTCATGTTGATAATAAACACATCTCAGTCAAATACGCGGTAAAAACATAAGTCGGGATGGACCAAGTCACAATCCCCAATAGTAACAACCCCGCGCTCGTCATTAAGCGCGTGTTTCACCTCAATATAGCACTACGTTGTGCAAATCCGGGGTTTCAAACCCTCAGGATATCATTTACTATCATTACTCACCTCAAGCCGGCCAAAATCCTAGCTCGCTATGCCCTTGCCTTGCAAATCGGCCTCCTCGCGCGTCGAATCTGACCAAAACCACAACGAATACGTCACAATAGGCTAAGGGAACATAACCCAATCAAAAAGGATCGAAAAATATCGAAAATCACAAAATTTCCAAAACTCGAGTCCCGGGCCCACATCTCGAATTTCAGAAAATTTTACGTCAACGGATTTCTTATCTCGCCATGAGTCTATACATATCAAGTGTCGACGCCCCCTTTTTTCTCGCGGAATCGGGTTCACGACATTTGGGAAGACAACTCTTTTCCCACTTTGGGAATTGGGTTTTTTGAGAGTTTGGAGAGTCGCCACCTAATGATTATAGTGCATTAGGACACTTTTAGAAGAATTAAAGATGCAGACCAGAGTTTTGGGTAAGGGCTTGAAATTATCTCGAGGGGAAGGTGTTAGGCACCCCTCAAGATCCACTAGTGTGGTTCCCGGCCATGCTACAATTGTGACTTTAGATGTAAAAAATAAACAAGTACAAGAAGCACAAAAGGTTAAAAGAAGTGCTGAATTTTAAAGGAGCAATTTTGTAAAAAACGTGCAAGTGGAGAAAAAGGTAAAGTACTTAGTGCAAATAATCCGAAAAGATCATGTGAGAAGCAGGAATTGAAAATGCAATAGCTTTAAAGATTCAGAAAATTTTATTAAACTAATAAAGAAGGATAAAGGGGTCCTAAGTTTATACATTACATGGATCATTCCCACAACACTGGTACTCAATTGTACGCGGAGTGTTAACTTGTAATCATCATCTCCATGTCTACCCTTCCCACCCTGTTAAGGTATTAAAGCATGGAACGGTATCGTTTACTTATCGCATGCTACTACCTTAATGTCTAATAACATGCGATTGAGCCACTTCCGGGATCCAGATTTCCAAAGCCTTCTATTTATCCAAGGTGCTTCAAAGTTCCAAGGAATCTCAGGGATTCCAGGCATTGCTTACACCCAGGATACTACCAGAATTAGAATAGTGCAGTGTGGAAGAGTCGACTCTCATGCATCCAAGTTCAGAGGGAGCTCGGGGGTCCCAAAGCATGGCTTGCAAGAGAGGGGCGGAACTTATAGCTAAGAGTAAGTGCAAAGTGAAAGGGAATTGGGGGGCCATGACAGGTGGTGGTCATACCTAGCTACAAAGTAGGCTGGCTCACCCCTGACCACTTGCTTGGTCAAACACATTAAGAGCAGACCCTTGAAGGTCAGACCAGAGTCTGGACAGTGATTAGGACACTGCCAGACCCAAGTCTAAAGCTCAGCAACACATAAAGGGGGAAAGGGAATGGGAACTGATTGAGTTTGGGATTCAAAGAATCCAATCCAGAATCATGGACAACTATATTAGAGTGTTGTCATGCCCCGAACCATAACTGACCTGTCACGACCCAAAATCCACTAAGGTTCATGGTGGCGCCGGACACCGTTGTCAGGCCAGCCAACTCAAATACTTTAAGTTAGTCTCGTTTTAACACTTTTGAAATACAGGATTTTTCCTTCATTATTTAGAAATTTTAAAGAATATATTTTCAAATCAAACTTAAAGGTTAAGTAATTAATTCAATACTCCAAACCATCCCAGAAATCCAGTGTCACAAGTGCATGAGCATCTACTGATAAGAGAAATGAAATACAACATCCGCCCGGGATACAGTGGACGGAAAGTAAATATAGCACAAAGGAAGGGACTACTCTAGCTGCGGCCGTCTCGAATGATGCAGCTCACCTAGTCCCAGAATCATCCGTGCTGCTATGCCTAGTAAGCCACTGGAGTCACATATACCTGTGCAACAAAATGCACAGCAAGTGTAGTATGAGTACTAAAACAACATGTACCCAATGAGTATCCCGCCTAATCCCGAAGGGGTAGAGACGAGATGGTCAACTTTGACACTCTCTAGCGGCTCAATAATTATTCATCCTTAATAAATATATTAAACAGTGGATTTATTTTATAAACATGATTTTAATCCAAATAGAGGAAACAAGTAAACACATAATTCTTTCATAGGAATTTTCCATAGGTCCTCTTTATTATTAACAAATAAATCTCGAGCCAGGGTGAGGCAGTGACAACTTAAATAAGTTCTGGACAACAGCACAAACATGCGCAAATCATGCCGAGGTCGATGGCCCGCTCCAACAGAAATGTAAATTGTGCACTGCCGAGGGTCGAGCGGCCCGTACCATAGATGCATCTATTTAATCTGCCGAGGCGTTCGGCCCGTTCCAGAAATAAACACATACCCTGCTCGCGAATCATGTATGCGACACAGGTACACATAAGAATACATGCTCAATGAATCAAATAAGAGCTTATCGGGGAATATTTATTCAAATAAAACCAATTCTCCTTTAACAATTTTAAGAAATGAAGCTTAATCCCTTTGAAATTCATTTACTAATTTAATATGATTTAGGCAATTCAAGCCATCAATGGGTTCACAAATAATCCAAGTGTAACATGCTTTTGGGTCCTAGACTACCCGGACAATAGCATAATAGTAGCTAGGCACGGACTCTCGTCACCTCGTGCGTACGTAGCCCCCACAAATAGGAGCACATAACCAATTTAACTCACCTATGGGGTAAATTCCCTCTCACAAGATTAGAAAGGAGACTCACCTCGCTCTGAAGATCCACAACCGGCATTCTACATTCTTCCGAAGGCTCGAACCAACGCAAAATGCTCCAAAACTAGCCAATGGTCATACAAATCCATTAATATAAGCTCAATTAAACTTACAACCCAATTTGTAACAATTCCTAACCCCGAACGAAAAGTTGACGAAAATGCCCTCGGACCCACGTGCCCGGAATCCAAAATTTTTCGAAGATAAATATTACCCATAGCCTCACGAACTCAAATATATGATTTTCTCTAAATTCCATACCCAAAATCGTGGTCAAATTCCAAGAATACTAATTTTTTAGGTTTTCCCTCAAACCCCAAGTTTCTGCAATTTTCCATGTCTAAATCCATATATAAACCTTGTATATACTCAAAACTAGTAGAAATCACTTACCTCATGCTTGGTGATGAAAATGGCACTCCAAAGTTGCTCCAACATTGGCTCCCATGGAAGAAATGAAGTGAAAATGAGCCAAACTTCGATTTTTAAAGAAATCTCTCTGTCTCCAGCAATTTCCACTTCCGCGGAAAATTTTTCGCTTCCGCGGTCCCGCTTCTGCGGAACATTTCCGCTTCTGCGGTTATGACAGCAACCAGCACTTTCTCGACACGGAAATGAGCATAACTCCCTCATACGATCTCCAAATTCGACGATTCTTTTTGCTATGGCTCCGAAATTACGATACGGATCTAATGCTTCAATAAAAACTTAATTTGGAGCTCATTTGCTTAATATGGTACCCCTTTTATGTCCAAATAAACGGCGTTAAAGTATCAAACAAGAGCGCGATACAACCCGAAACACACCCGAGGCCCCCGGGACCCCGACCAATCTCACTAACCTGTCCCAAAACACATTACGGACTTGCTCGAGGCCTCAAATCACATCAACAAGCATCAACCTCCAATCCAAGCTTTATGAACTTTAGAACTTCCAACTTCTACTTCCGATGCTTAAACCTATGAAATCACGTCCGACTGACCTCAAATTTTGCACACAATTCATATTCGACATTACGGACCTACTCCAACTTTCGGAATCGGATTCCGACCCCGATATCAAAAAGTCCACTTCCGGTCAAACTTCTCAAAGACCTTCAAATTTCTATCTTTAGCCAAATGGCTTCAAAATAACCCACGGACCTCCGAATTCACTTCCGATCGTGCTCCCAACTCCAGAATCACCGTACGGAGCTACTCCCAGTCTCGGAATTCCAAACAGACATCAATAACGCTGAAATGCACTTCAAGCCAAACTTAAGAAATTTCTTCCAAAATGCTAACTTCCACAATAGGCGCCAAAACGCTCCCGGGTTATCCAAAACCCAAACTGGGCATACGCCCAAGTTCGATATCATCATACGAACCTGCTGGAACCATCAGATCCCGATTCCGAGGTCGTTTACTCAAAAATCCAATCCTAGTTCATTCTTTCAACTTTACGCTTCTGAAATGAGAATTTTCATTTAAATTTAACTCCGATCTTTCTGAATTCCAATTCCGACCATGCGAACAGGTCACAATACCTGAAATGAAGCTGCTCATGGCCTCAGACTGCTGAACAAAGCGCTAGGGCTCAAAACGACCGGTCGGGTCGTTACATTCTCTCCCACTTAAACATACGTTCATCCTCGAACGTGCTGAGAACTATACCGAAGTAGTCTGAAATCACTGTTTAGCACCTCATGCACCTTCCCGTGCTACCACAACTTAGCTGAGCACATCAGCTCGATAAATTCTGAAGATATTCCCTTTTTATTCAAACAAATAAGCCTTAGAGCCCGATTCCAACATCCGGAATTCTATGCCAGGCCTGTTTCCAACATAAGACCACCAAATCATTCACCACACGCTGTACCCAACATGACTGCATAACCTTCCTGAATTCTTACTTTGCAGCACTTAATCCACAGGACCACGATAATATTTTCTGATCAACTTAGCCAACATTCAACGAGTCAGATGCTCCCATTGCACCTCATGACACACGCAAGTCTTACCCTAACTCTTACAATACCGCCACGATGGATGAGATGTGCCAAAATTCATAATCAACTGCCGAGTCAACCAATCATTGAGTCTATATTTCTGACAAGAAACATCACCACATTCTAGACGAAATAATGATCTTTGCTCCTTAATATACTTCATATAATCAGATTGCACTGATCCTAAATCCCAAAATCTCGTCTCACCTAGTACGAACTGCTCAGGCAATAAGCCACTCCGAATGCGATCACAAGTCTCATATGACGCCACAATGTGCCAATAGGCCACCAATCCGAACACAACACAAGCAGGAAATCGAACTCTGGAAGGAATTAACTAACCCCCGCACTAATACGGACTTTCCTTAGAAGATAGGAAGCGAAACACATAAAAATAGCATATAGAAAACCAGACTCGACATCACACTGTTGCGGAGCGCAACCCGATCCAAATAACAAACCCATGGCGGCGTGCCACCCGTTCCACACATAGATCTCACATAAGGAGATTGCACTTCGAGCTAAATCTGCTCATTACAATAAAAATATCGAATTTCAATCGCAAGCACGCTAAGTGCATAGTACCATCCCTGAGAAAACACATAGCGCTATAGGCTACAAAACTCAAGCACAACTGAGGTACGATACAAGATCTGAATCTCAAGAGCCATTCTGCTCACATAACATCGTCGCCACGCGGAACCTTAACACATAAGAATTTACCAAGACGCCTCACAACTCATACCTAAAATGAAGCTGCTCATGGCCTTAGACTGCTGAACGAAGCACTAGGGCTCAAAACGACCGGTCAGGTCATTACATTGAGTTATCCAATTTTCTGTTTTCTGTTTTTGTAACAGAAAATTAACTACCCTTCAATTTTCCCTCTTTATTGTTGAGTAAATAGCCATTTATGTTATGGCATTTATGTTGTGGCTGTTTTGCAAAAATAGCCATTCTGAAGAGTTGCACCTCTTCAGATTTCAGCCCAACTTTGGCTATAAATACAAGACTATTCTGCTCAGAATTTTCATACGAATTTTCTGAGTTCTTCTCCTTTCTTCTGCATATTTTAACTTCAAAGAAAGCAACAGTAAGTGTGATTTGCTACCGAACTTTGTGTTCGCTGATGTGAGCACGTGATTTTTGCCTCGCTTAAATTACTCCTATAGAATTCATAAAATTAGGATTTTTTTTCTTTTATCATTTGATTTTAGGATTTACTTGCGTATTTTTGTGTGTATTGTTATTTGTGTGTGCATGATAATTCATAAAAAATACAAAAATAGCATACTTGCATTTAGGACCCAATTTTATATTTTTTAGTGCCATTAGTTAATTAACATTACATAAAATAAGAGAAAATAACAAAAATAGTCCTTTTGCATTTTTTTCACTTTTAAATTTTTTCTTAGCTTTCTTTTTTAAAATTAGGTATTTAGTTTACTTTTAGAAATTAGAGTAAACAGGTCTTTATTTTAATTTTGTCATTTAAAAAATCTAAAAAAATAAATAAATAACAAATAANACTCTCGTCACCTCGTGCGTACGTAGCCCCCACAAATAGGAGCACTTAACCAGTTTAACTCACCTATGGGGTAAATTCCCCCTCACAAGATTAGAAAGGAGACTCACCTTGCTCCGAAGATCCACAACCGGCATTCTACATTCTTCCGAAGACTTGCACCAACATACAATGCTCGAAAACTAGCCAACGATCATATAAATCCATTAATACATGCTCAATTATACTTTACAACCCAGTTTATAACAATTCCTAACCCCGAACGAAAAGTTGACAAAAATGCCCTCGGGCCCACGTGCCCGGAATCCGAAATTTCTCGAAGATAAAGTTTACCCATGACCTTAGGAACTCAAGTATATGATTTTTTTCTTCATTCCATACTCAAAATCGTGGCTAAATTCCAAGAATATGATTTTCTAGATTTTCCTCCAAAACCCCAATTTTTATACCAATTTCCATGCCTAAATCCATGTGTAAACCTTGTATTTAACTCAAAGCTAGCATAAATTACTTACCTCATGACAAGTGACGAAAATGGCATCTCCAAGCTACTCCCCATCGACTCCAATGGAAGAAAAATGGGGTTGAAATGAACTCAACCCCGAACATAAAACATCTTCACTGCCCCAGCTGCTTCCGCTTCTGCGAAATTATCGCCGGTTATGCGGTTCCGCTTTTGCGGACAATAGGCCGCTTCTGCGGCTTCCCTGGCCTAGCCCCCTTTCGCTTCTGCAATGCTCCTTCCGCAGATGCGGTCATGCTTCTGCGGAACCTTGACCGCATCTGCGGCCCACGACCCTTCGAACCATTTCGCTTCTACGGATACCTGACCGCATAAGCGGTCCCTGCTCCCCTTCACTGCCAACCGCTTCTGCGGTTACTTCCTCGCTTCTGCGGTCCCATTTCCGCAGAAGCGGAAATACCAGCAACCAGATCCCTTCAGCTGTTCTTCAACTTCCAAATTTGATCCGTTAACCACCCGGAATCCACCCGAGGCCCCCGGGACCCCAACCAATCGTACCAACCAGTCCCAAAACACATTACGGACTTGCTCGAGGCCTCAAATCACATCAAACAACGCTAAAATCATGAATCAACGCCCAATCCAAGCTTTATGAACTTTAGAACTTCCAACTTCTACTTTCGATGCTTAAACCTGTCAAATCTCGTCCGATTGACCTCAAATTTTGCACGCGAGTCATATTTGACATTACGGACCTATTGCAACTTCCGGAATCGGATTCCGACCCCGATATCAAAAAGTCAACCTCCGGTCAAACTTCTCAAAAACCTTCAAATTTCCATTCCTTAGCCAAATGGCTCCAAAATGTCCTACGGACCTCCGAATTCACTTCCGATCGGGCCCCCAACTCCAGAATCACCATGCGGAGCTATTCACAGTCTCGTAATTCCAAAAGGACATCGATAACTCTGAAATGCACTTCGAACCAAACTTATGAAATTCCTTCTAAAATGCTAACTTCCACAATAGGCGCCAAAACACTCCCGGGTTATCCAAAACCCGAACCGGACATACGCCCAAGTCTGAAATCATCATACGAACCTGCTGGAACCTTCGGATCCTAATTCCGAGATCGTTAACTCAAAATTCCAATCCTAGTTCATTCTTTCAACTTTAAGCTTCTGAAATGAGAATTCTCTTTCTAAATTAACTTTGAACTTCCTGAAACTTAACTCCGACCACGCGTACAAGTCAAAATACCTGAAATGAAGCTGTTCATGGCCTCCGACTGCTGAACGGAGCGCTAGGACTCAAAACGACCGGTCGGGTCGTTACATTCTCTCCCACTTAAACAAACGTTCGTCCTCGAACGTGCTGAGAACTATGCTGGAGTAGTCTGAAATCACTGTTTAACACCTCATGTACCTTCTCGTGCTACCGTAACTCAGTTGAGCACATTGGCTCGATCAATTTGAAGATATTCCCTTTTTATTAAGGCAAATAAGCCTTAGAGCCCGATTCCAACATCCGGAATTCTATGCCTGACCTGTTTCCAACATACGTACACCGTATCAACCACCACACGCTGCATCCAAACATGATTGCATAACTTTGCTGAATTCATACTTTTCATCATTTCACTCGCCGGATCACGATAACATTTTCTGTTCCACTTAATTGAAATACCACGAATCTGGTGCTCCCATTGCACCCCATAACATACACAGGTCTTACTCCCACTCTTACAACACCGCCACAACGAAAGAGATGCGAAGAAATTCATAATCAACTGCCGAGTCAACCAATCATTGAGTCTATACTTCTGACAGGAAACATTACCATATTCTGAATCAAATAGCGATCCTTGCTCCTTAATATACTTCACGTAATCAGATTGCACTGATCCTAAATCCAACAATCTCGTCTCACCCAATACGAACTGCTCAGGCAATGAGCCACCCCGACATAACCAAAAGTCTCATATGATGCCACAATGTGCCAATAGGCTACCAATTCGAACGCGATACCAAAGGAAAATGAACTCTGGAAGGAATTACCTAACTCCCGCACTAATACGGACTTTCCCTAGAAATAGGAAGCGAAACACACAAAAATAGCATATAGAAACCAGACTCGACATCACACTGTTGCGGCGCGCAACCCGATCCAAATAACAAACCCATGGCGGCGTGCCACCCGATCCACACATAGATCTCACATAAGGAGATGCACATCGAGCTAAATTGCTCATTACAATAAAATACCGAATGTCAGTCATGAGCACACTAAGTGCATAATAACAATCCCTGAGAAAAACACATAGCGCTATAGGCTACAAAACTCAAGCACAACTGAGGTGCATTACAAAATCTAAATCTCAAAAGCCATCCTGCTCACATAACATCATCGCCACGTGGAACATTAACACATAAGAATTTACCAAGCCGTCTCACAACCCATACGGCGCAATACATCATTACCCGGAATAACTGATGACAAAATAACACCCCGACTGTTCCTCCATAGGGAACACTCGCTGAAACGAACACAACTGGCCTGATATACAGCCCTGATCACATGTATAAATCCATTGATCTCAAGCCGATTTCTGATTGCACCCACTTGGCTAATCACCTTTCAAAGGTCCATAGTAACTCCCTTTTCCTCATAACACATAAGAACAACCGTNGCAATACATCATTACCTGGAATAGCTGATGACAAAATAACACCCCGACTGTTCCTCCATAAGGAACGCTCGCTGAAACGAACACCACTGGCCTAATATAAAGCCCTATTCACATATAAATCAATCCACTGATCTCAAGCCAAATTTCTGATTGCACCAACTTGGCTAATAACCTTTCAAAGGTCCATAATAACTCCCTTTGCCTCATCACACGTAAGAACAACCATCATAACCGGAGCAACCTCCTCAGTTCATAACCCAATAACAAAGTGCCCTTCAGGTATAAATTCTCAAATCAATGATATTACCACAATCCTCATACTTGGTTTAAATCTTTAGTCAGTCAAGTGACTACATGTCACACTTATACAATCTTCCCGTGGGGCATGCTCCCACAATCTTTCGAGTTAAATAACGGATCCGCACATCTAAACCATCGGACGCACCAACGCTGAAAAGCGATCAAGAATCCTTAACCAGGATGCAAAGCCTCTTTCACAACACATCAATCTCAGGTGACGCTGAAGACACTACCAATTTACTTTAATCATTCAACCCTTTCCTTGCTCATCCGAGCCCGTGACATCCTTGCCAACACCGAACTGCAACCTTGATCCTCACTCCGAATTTCCATGCTACTCACTGCACCCAACGTGCCAATATACGATAGAACACGATTTTCATCATAACTCCGAAATCATTAATATTTTAACACTTCATCATATAAGAACTTTGCACTTAACTCACTTCAGGAGAATCATAGCAACACACAGGCAAATCCCCATAACCGTAGAATATGCCAATCTGCAAGTAATGATCCAAGCCACCATAGTCCTTCCGGAATCCGCTTCCACTTAACAAGCCATAACAGAAGAATGCCCTTGATAAATCACCAATCACGGCGGCCGACAGACCTCACACGTACCGCTACAGATCATACACATAACTTGATCACGCGGACCGAACTGATCACTGGCCCCAACATGCCAATTCAACTATGGCTAATCAATTTACCTTCTTCCAATTCATCCTTGCTTGCCTTAGAAATAAGACTAACTCCATTCAACACATAACATACTCCATCTACACTCGCCCCGAGTGACCTTGAATCACGAGACCAGGCTGTCTCAATTCCCACGAACTATTTCATATCACCCAAATGCTACACCACAAGTCAAAATATCATAGAACATTCTGGGCACCTTCTCATAAGTTGTTACAAAGCTTCATTCTTAACTGTACTCATAGGCTCGAAATCATTGAGCACCACACCTACCTTCTGAATCCACTAGGACCATTATTGAGAGCCACCCGCTCTGACTTGGTCCCGAATATAATTCACTCCATAAATCTTATAACACACGAATACTCTCTCGGCGAAGCACCCGACGAAATCACTCTCTCTGAAACCTGTATCTATACCAGGCATAAATCTTGAACCTTTTTCCAAGTCCGAACATGAGCCAATAAGGCCAACCATCGCATGCCTCCAATAATTCATTCGCTCAAGTTACCACTTATGGTCTTTTCCCGTAGCTGAAACAAACCATCGATATGCAGATAAACAGAGACCTCGCAAGCAATTAACCATGCAACCCAATCTTAGGCGGTGGACTCTCCCACTTAGCTTGAAGCCATTATTACACAACTCTGGAACTCACCAGAATCCTTTATCTCTTGTTGACATAACCTTATGAAATCATCCGCCGCAATTTCTCGGAATCTTCCTGTAAATCCCCATCTTTCATGTTCTGAATCATCATCCACATTCGCACGACCGACCTCTTTGTTGGACAACCAATATAATTCTTTGCAGAAGCTTCGCCAACCACGCGATCGCTAATCTGCTCACGGGAGATAACCCGCTTGCGGAAACCACTTCCCAACACCTTCCAAATGCTGCTGCACGGGGTACAGTCACTATGACATCAACAACCAAATCCTGAGTCCAAGCTCACTCTCTAGCTGCACTAGTCCGTTCACTCCTCGTAGATATCAATTAAATGTGCGGCAACACCCTTCCAATTCCAAGTTATGCTGCATCCTTCTTTATTTCAAGCAGCTCCTTTCCGCTATACCGAATCTCCTGCCGCATAACAACCCATGCTTCGAGTTAAACCTGTAGACTTCAATTGCCCGTTGCTAAAATCCCAGACCATTCCAAACTCTCCTTAGGCGCGTAGCCATCCAACTACTAAGCCCTATACGGCTCCGCCACTCTCCCACTTTGGGCAAACTCGCTCCCTTAACCAGCTGCTCGACCTACGCTTCTTATACCTGGCCATTTTAGAAGTTTATAACTCCGCCTGACACTCCCCACATGCCCTTCTCATCTTTTGCTGCTCAGTTGTTGCCTTAATAAAATTCATCTTCATAGAACTTGAATCCTCAATTTGCTACTAACTCCAAACCTTTCCGAAGGTCATCTTTCTCGAACCGTCAACATTAGAAATACTGATTCAATCCTGAACCACCGCATCTTGCGGTATCTGATAGTTGTATCTCCAATACCATTTCACAATGTCTTGCCTTAAAGGCGAATTGTAGCAGATTACGACATTGACAAACTTAGTACGTTCAATCAGGACAATAGCACCCCAATGTAGAGGAGAACTCCACCACACTTGCAATTACCACGCTTCCTTACTTCCACTAGTCCACATCTGACCATCCTTAGTTCGATTGACTTTCCCCTGCCGGGAATAAAATACTGAATCCCTTTGATTACACACTGAGTAAACCTCCCTTCAATTCATTCACTGCCCCGACACGTGGGCAAACACCCTACCATCACAACAACACTGCGGAATAATCGCTCATAAGCATCATGGCAACCTGTGCCTAGCCTCAAGGCTCTCAGAAGTTCTGTTACGGAGCTAAAATAATGGAATATCCCTCCGTAATGTGACTATAATAGTCCAATCAACTATACCGGGTAAATCATCCCGCACTACACTCGTAGTGCCATTACAACCTTTCAATTTTCGATTTATAACAAGCGCTCGCGTCGCGTAAGATTGAGTGGAAAGGAATCAAAGGCATAAGCCTCAAAGGAATCGAACTGCACG
Organism: Nicotiana attenuata; assembly: GCF_001879085.1. NCBI lineage: Eukaryota > Viridiplantae > Streptophyta > Magnoliopsida > Solanales > Solanaceae > Nicotiana > Nicotiana attenuata. The sequence continues at coordinate 19,321 of NW_017677303.1, forward strand.
ATAAGGAAATCAAGAAGGGAAGTACTCCTAACATTCCTGCAGCCTCCCGAGGATAAGTACAGACGTCTCCGTACTGATCCGCGAGACTCTACTAGACTTGCTCATGACTTGTGAGACCGACGGGAACCTAGTGCTCTGATATCATGTTGTCACGACCCAAAATCCACTAAGGGTCGTGGTGGCGCCGGACACCGCCGTCAGGCCAGCCAACTCAAATACTTAATTAAATTTCATTTTAACACTTTTGAAAAATATTTCTTTTATACGTTTTAAACAAGACTCAGTGTGTTCTTCCGAATAAATAAATAAATATTTAAACAACTTTTAAGATTTCCAAATAATCCAAGTACATCCCCAGAACCCGGTGTCACAAGTACATGAGCAACTACTGATAAGAGAAATAAAATACAACATCCGTCCGGAATACAGTGGACGGAAAGTAAATACAGTACACTGGAAGGGACTACCCTAGCTGCGGTCGCCTCGAATTATGCAGCTCACCTAGTCCCAGAAACGTTCGTGCTGCTACGCCCCGTAGGCTGCTAGAGGTATATATACCTGTGCAACAAAAATGCACAGAAGTGTAGTATGAGTACGTAATCAACGTGTACTCAGTGAGTGTCCCGCCTAATCCCGAAGGGGTAAAGACGAGATGGTCAACTTGACACTCTCTAATAGTTCAATGATTATTTATCCTTAATGTACATACTAAACAGTGGATTTATTTTATAAGCATGATTTTAATCCAGATAGAGGAAACAAGTAAACACGTAATTCTTTCATAGGAAAATTTCCAGAGTTTCTCTTTAAATATAATCCAAATATTTTTAAGCCACAAAAGGGCGATAATAACTTAATTAAGTCCAGGCAGCAACACAAGCATGCGCAAATCATACCGAGGCGACGGCCCGATCCAACAGAAATAAATGTGCACTTGCCGAGGGTCGACGACGCGNTTCCGCGGTCCCGCTTCTGCGGAACATTTCCGCTTCTGCGGTTATGACAGCAACCAGCACTTTCTCGACACGGAAATGAGCATAACTCCCTCATACGATCTCCAAATTCGACGATTCTTTTTGCTATGGCTCCGAAATTACGATACGGATCTAGTGGTTCAATAAAAACTTAATTTGGAGCTCATTTGCTTAATATGGTACCCCTTTTATGTCCAAATAAACGGCGTTAAAGTATCAAACAAGAGCGCGATACAACCCGAAACACACCCGAGGCCCCCGGGACCCCGACCAATCTCACTAACCTGTCCCAAAACACATTACGGACTTGCTCGAGGCCTCAAATCACATCAACAAGCATCAACCTCCAATCCAAGCTTTATGAACTTTAGAACTTCCAACTTCTACTTCCGATGCTTAAACCTATGAAATCACGTCCGACTGACCTCAAATTTTGCACACAATTCATATTCGACATTACGGACCTACTCCAACTTTCGGAATCGGATTCCGACCCCGATATCAAAAAGTCCACTTCCGGTCAAACTTCTCAAAGACCTTCAAATTTCTATCTTTAGCCAAATGGCTTCAAAATAACCCACGGACCTCCGAATTCACTTCCGATCGTGCTCCCAACTCCAGAATCACCGTACGGAGCTACTCCCAGTCTCGGAATTCCAAACAGACATCAATAACGCTGAAATGCACTTCAAGCCAAACTTAAGAAATTTCTTCCAAAATGCTAACTTCCACAATAGGCGCCAAAACGCTCCCGGGTTATCCAAAATCCGAACCGGGCATACGCCTATGTTCGATATCATCATACGAACCTGCTGGAACCTTCAGATCCCGATTCCGAGGTCGTTTACTCAAAAATCTAATCCTAGTTCATTCTTTCAGCTTTACGCTTCTGAAATGAGAATTTTCATTTAAATTTAACTCCGATCTTTCTGAATTCCAATTCCGACCATGCGAACAAGTCACAATACCTGAAATGAAGCTGCTCATGGCCTCAGACTGCTGAACGAAGCGCTAGGGCTCAAAACGACCGGTCGGGTCGTTACATTCTCTCCCACTTAAACATACGTTCGTCCTCGAACGTGCTGAGAACTATACCGAAGTAGTCTGAAATCACTGTTTAGCACCTCATGCACCTTCCCGTGCTACCACAACTTAGCTGAGCACATCAGCTCGATAAATTCTGAAGATATTCCCTTTTATTCAAACAAATAAGCCTTAGAGCCCGATTCCAACATCCGGAATTCTATGCCAGGCCTGTTTCCAACATAAGACCACCAAATCATTCACCACACGCTGCACCCAACATGACTGCATAACCTTCCTGAATTCTTACTTTGCAACACTTAATCCACAGGACCACGATAATATTTTCTGATCAACTTAGCCAACATTCAACGAGTCAGATGCTCCCATTGCACCTCATGACACACGCAAGTCTTACCCTAACTCTTACAATACCGCCACGATGGATGAGATGTGCCAAAATTCATAATCAACTGCCGAGTTAACCAATCATTGAGTCTATACTTCTGACAAGAAACATCACCACATTCTAGACGAAATAATGATCTTTGCTCCTTAATATACTTCATATAATCAGATTGCACTGATCATAAATCCCAAAATCTCGTCTCACCCAGTACGAACTGCTCAGGCAATAAGCCACTCCGAATGCGATCACAAGTCTCATATGACGCCACAATGTGCCAATAGGCCACCAATCCGAATACAACACAAGCAGGAAATCGAACTCTAGAAGGAATTAACTAACCCCCGCACTAATACGGACTTTCCTTAGAAGATAGGAAGCGAAACACACAAAAATAGCATATAGAAAACCAGACTCGACATCACACTGTTGCGGCGCGCAACCCGATCCAAATAACAAACCCATGGCGGCGTGCCACCCGTTCCACACATAGATCTCATATAAGGAGATTGCACTTCGAGCTAAATCTGCTCATTACAATAAAAATATCGAATTTCAATCGCAAGCACGCTAAGTGCATAGTACCATCCCTGAGAAAACACATAGCGCTATAGGCTACAAAACTCAAGCACAACTGAGGTACGATACAAGATCTGAATCTCAAGAGCCATTCTGCTCACATAACATCATCGCCACGCGAAACCTTAACACATAAGAATTTACCAAGCCATCTCACAACTCATACGGTGCAATACATCATTCCCTGGAATAGCTGATGACAAAATAACACCCCGACTGTTCCTCCATAAGGAACGCTCGCTGAACGAACACCACTGGCCTAATATAAAGCCCTGTTCACATATAAATCAATCCATTGATCTCAAGCCAAATTTCTGATTGCACCAACTTGGCTAATAACCTTTCAAAGGTCCATAATAACTCCCTTTTCCTCATCACACGTAAGAATAACCATCATAACCGGAGCAACCTCCTCAGTTCATAACCCAATAAACAAAGTGCCCTTCAGGCATAAATTCTCAAATCAATGATATTACCACAATCCTCATACTTGGTTTAAATCTTTAGTCAGTCAAGTGACTACATGTCACACTTATACAATCTTCCCGCGGGGCATGCTCCCATAATCTTTCGAGTCAAATAACGGATCCGCACATCTAAACCATCGGACGCACCAACGCTGAAAAACGATCAAGAATCCTTAACCAGGATGCAAAGCCTCTTTTACAACACATCGATCTTAGGTGACGCTGAAGACACTACCAATTTACTTTAATCATTCAACCCTTTCCTTGCTCATCCAAGCCCGTGACATCCTTGCCAACACCGAACTGCAACCTTGATCCTCACTCCGAATTTCTATGCTACTCACTGCACCCAACGTGCCAATATACGATAGAACACGATTTTCATCATAACTCCGAAATCATTAATATTATAACACTTCATCATATAAGAACTTTGCACTTAACTCACTTCAAGAGAATCATAGCAACACACAGGCAAATCCCCATAACCGTAGAATATGCCAATCTGCAAGTAATGATCCAAGCCACCATAGTCCTTCCGGAATCCGCTTCCACTTAACAAGCCATAACAGAAGAATGCCCCTGATAAATCATCAATCACGGCGGCCGACAGACCTCACACGTACTGCCACAGATCATACACATAACTTGATCACGCGGACCGAACTGATCACTGGCCCCAACATGCCAATTCAACTATGGCTAATCAATTTACCTTCTTCCAATTCATCCTTGCTTGCCTTAGAAATAAGACTAACTCCATACAACACATAACATACTCCATCTACACTCGCCCCGAGTGACCTTGAATCACGAGACCAGGCTGTCTCAATTCCCACAAACTATTTCATATCACCCAAATGCTACAGCACAAGTCAAAATATCATAGAACATTCTGGGCACCTTCTCATAAGTTGTTACAAAGCTTCATTCTTAACTGTACTCATAGGCTCGAAATCATTGAGCACCACACCTACCTTCTGAATCCACTAGGACCATTATTGAGAGCCACCCGCTCTGACTTGGTCCCGAATATAATTCACTCCATAAATCTTATAACACACGAATACTCTCTCGGCGAAGCACCCGTCGAAATCACTCTTTCTGAAACCTGTATCTATACCAGGCATAAATCTTGAACCTTTTCCAAGTCCGAACATGAGCCAATAAGGCCAACCATCACATGCCTCCAACAATTCATTCGCTCAAATTACCACTTATGGTCTTTTTCCGTAGCTGAAACAACCCATCGATATGCAGATAAGCAGAGACCTCGCAAGCAATTAACCATGCAACCCAATCTTAGGTGGTGGGACTCTCCCACTTAGCTTGAAGCCATTATTACACAACTCTGGAACTCACCAGAATCCTTTATCTCTTGTTGACATAACGTTATGAAATCATCCGCCGCAATTTCTCAGAATCTTCGTGTAAATCCCCATCTTTCATGTTCTGAATCATCATCCACATTCACACGACCGACCTCTTTGTTGGAAAACCAATATAATTCCTTGCAGAAGCTTCGCCAACCACGCGACCGCTAATCTGCTCACGGGAGATAACCCGCTTGCGGAAACCACTTCCCGACACCTTCCAAATGCTGCTGCACGGGATACAGTCACTATGACATCAACAACCAAATCCTGAGTCCAAGCTCACTCTCTAGCTGCACCAGTCCGTTCACTCCTCGTAGACATCAATTAAATGTGCGGCAACACCTTCCCAAATTCAGAGTTATGCTGCACCCTCCTCCATTTGAAGCAGCTCCTTTCCGCCATATCAACCTTCTGTCGCATAATAGCCATACTTCAAGTCATACCCGCAGACTTCAATCACCAATCATTAAAATCCCCAATTCGATCCAAACTCTCCTTAAGGCGCGCAGTCATCCTACTACCAAGCCCGTATGCAACACCCGCCACTCTCCCACTTTGGCGGAACTCATCTCCTTAATCGGTCACTCGACCTTGCTTCTCATACTTGGCCTTCTAGAATTTTAAACACCGCCTGACACTTCCCACACTGTCTTTCCTCATACTTTGCTGCTCAATTGTTGCCTTAAATAAAACCTATCTTCGTGGCACTTGAACCCACAATAGCTGCTAATC
>NW_017677303.1:26378-31927 GCF_001879085.1 Nicotiana attenuata
ATAATTCTTTCATAGGAATTTTCCATAGGTCCTCTTTATTATTAACAAATAAATCTCGAGCCAGGGTGAGGCAGTGACAACTTAAATAAGTTCAGGACAACAGCACAAACATGCGCAAATCATGCCGAGGTCGACGGCCCGCTCCAACAGAAATGTAAATTGTGCACTGCCGAGGGTCGAGCGGCCCATACCATAGATGCATCTATTTAATCTGCCGAGGCGTTCGGCCCGTTCCAAAAACAAACACATACCCTGCTCGCGAATCATGCATGCGACGCAGGTACACATAAGAATACATGCTCAATCAGTCAAATAAGAGCTTATCGGGGAATATTTATTCAAATAAAATCAATTCTCCTTTAACAATTTTAAGAAATGAAGCTTAATCCCTTTGAAATTCATTTACTAATTTAATGTGATTTAGGCAATTCAAGCCATCAATGGGTTCACAAATAATCCAAGTGTAACATGCTTTTGGGTCCTAGACTACCCGGACAATAGCATAATAGTAGCTACGCACGGACTCTCGTCACCTCGTGCGTACGTAGCCCCCACAAATAGGAGCACATAACCAATTTAACTCACCTATGGGGTAAATTCCCCCTCACAAGATTAGAAAGGAGACTCACCTCGCTCCGAAGATCCACAACCGGCATTCTACATTCTTCCGAAGGCTCGAACCAACGCAAAATGCTCCAAAACTAGCCAATGGTCATACAAATCCATTAATATAAGCTCAATTAAACTTACAACCCAATTTGTAACAATTTCTAACCCCGAACGAAAAGTTGACGAAAATGCCCTCGGGCCCACGTGCCCGGAATCCAAAATTTTTCGAAGATAAATATTACCCATAGCCTCACGAACTCAAATATATGATTTTCTCTAAATTCCATACCCAAAATCGTGGTCAAATTCCAAGAATACTAATTTTCTAGGTTTTCCCTCAAACCCCAAGTTTCTACAATTTTCCATGTCTAAATCCATATATAAACCTTGTATATACTCAAAACTAGTAGAAATCACTTACCTCATGCTTGTTGATGAAAATGGCACTCCAAAGTTGCTCCAACATCGGCTCCCATGGAAGAAATGAAGTGAAAATGAGCCAAACTTCGATTTTTAAAGAAATCTCTCTGTCTCCAGCAATTTCCGCTTCCGCGGAAAATTTTTCGCTTCCGCGGTCCCGCTTCTGCAGAAAATTTCCGCTTCCGCGGGCAAATTCCCGCTTCCGCGGTCCCGCTTCTGCGGTTATGACAGCAACCAGCACTTTCTCGACACGGAAATGAGCATAACTCCCTCATACGATCTCCAAATTCGACGATTCTTTTTGCTGTGGCTCCGAAATTACGATACGGATCTAATGGTTCAATAAAAACTTAATTTGGAGCTCATTTGCTTAATATGGTACCCCTTTTATGTCCAAATAAATGGCGTTAAAGTATCAAACAAGAGCGCGATACAACCCGAAACACACCCGAGGCCCCCGGGACCCCGACCAATCTCACTAACCTGTCCCAAAACACATTACGGACTTGCTCGAGGCCTCAAATCACATCAAACAACGCTAAAATCAAGAATCAACCTCCAATCCAAGCTTTATGAACTTTAGAACTTCCAACTTCTACTTCCGATGCTTAAACCTATGAAATCACATCCGACTGACCTCAAATTTTGCACACAAGTCATATTCGACATTACGGACCTACTCCAACTTTGGGAATCAGATTCCGACCCCGATATCAAAAAGTCCACTTCCGGTCAAACTTCTCAAAAACCTTCAAATTTCTATCTTTAGCCAAATGGCTTCAAAATACCCCAGGACCTCCGAATTCACTTCCGATCGCGCTCCCAACTCCAGAATCACCGTACGGAGCTACTCCCAGTCTCGGTATTCATATTATGATGATGCTATAATTTTAGGTTTGATACCTACCAAAGAGACTTTCAGCCTCTGCAACCCTTTCCTTTTTACGGCATTTATCAAAAGATGACTTTATGACTACCTATACAAATCTATAAGGTCATAAACATAGCAAGTTGCACAATCTGTTCTATATGTATACAACATGATGCATCTTCTTTATATCATTACAATAAAAAATATTTTATTGGTCACAATCTAACATAATGCCCAATGCCTTTTGAACTACAATACACACACCAATTTGCTGCTAGTGTTGGGAGACTTTGTGTGTAAAAAGACAAAAATTTAAGCATTTTTGACCAGTATATTGTCCAGGAATTTAAGAATGTTAATTAAGGTAGATGTAACAAAGTATATGTTGTTTATTTGTGGCCCTCTCAGAGAGCTAATCGTCCTGGAAAAAGTGGAAGCTTTTTCAACTTGTCAAATGATGGCAAATACATGATCAAGACAATGAAAAACGCAAAAATAAAGGTGAGATCTATAACTTTCTCCATAATATATGTGCTTAATTTTAACGAAATACGGCTCAAAGTTGTGGTACTTATCATCAGTAGCGACTTTACAATTTAGAGTTAGTTGGTTATGCTCTTTATATATGTGGCAATTTTCTTCTTCACATCCATGATTTCTTATAATTTTTCCTATAATTGAATGGTCATTGGGTACTTATAAGAATGCTCAAAGATTATTACAATCATTTTTGTTCGGTGAGAATATCCTTGTGATTAAGTACTATGGCCTGCATTTCTTGAAGCTAAGTGGACCAACTCAAAATAAGGTATTCACATACTAATATATTGAGAAGTACACAAGATAAGCTATTTAGTTGCTAAGAATTATTCACCACTAAAAATTTCCAATTTGTTCAATGGTCTAGGTTCGGTTCGTGATCATTTGAAATTTATTCTGCACCAATTACACTATTTATAGACGGTTCGGCTTGAAAGGATCAACTTTTGGCAGAATAACATATAAGCCAGAATCAGAAATTGATCCAACAACTACTCTTAAAGACCTTGATTTCAACTTCATATTCAGGTTACAAAAATCATGTCTTAAAGAATTGAGGAGGTAAAATTTGTTTCGTCAAGTTAATTCTCTATTAGGAGTATTCAACTTTGATATCAATACCAATATCTGGACCGTTAACTATAAAGATTATTTGTGTTGGAATAAAGAATTCTAACCAGAGGTGGACTTAGAGTTTTGCTTATGCTTCAATTGAATGCACATTTGAGTATAGCTTATATCCTAATTTCAAATAACTCAAATATGAAGACCAAATTTGAACATTTTCATAAGTTATAATGGAATTCTTATTGCTTTTTTCGTATTATTTCTTCACAGCATACTTTGCATTATCGTTGTACCTGGATTGGTATTTTACTTTTTTAAGTGTACATATTGATTAATGGTCGTCTTGTGAGAAAACTATTTGATGAATCTGAACATAATAGGTAGCTGATATTTGTGCAAGAAAGAAAAAATATTATTTTGTTCAATGTTATTGTTGTTGTTGTTCAACATTGCAATTCTATTTTAACTAAGAAAGTCAAGTGTTGTGATATAACAATATTCTACACATATGTGTTAGCATAATTTGTACCGAATTTTATTTTCTGCTAATATATAAATTGAACCTACTTCTAATTTATCTCTTTGAACGAAGAGTTCAGGCAAATGTGAGATATTATTTGTTGATTTACTGTCTGCTCATATGCACTCAAGTCCACAATCTCTTTCTTAATCCGTTGCAGAATATAGTTTTTATTCTAAAACTGTTTTGTTTTTCACTTTTATTTTTTTTCTTTTTTTACCCTTTGCTGAATCTCGAATAAGTTGGATCTTTTTTATTTTGTTTACAGTTAAATGTTAATCAAAAAACATGGTTGTGATTTCCTTTGTGTTAAACTGATTTTTTTGCTTTGGATCTTACAGTTTTTACAAATTTTATAGTGAAAATTAATATCTTAAATTATTCAACATATATTTTTTATATAAATATCAACAAAAGGATTTTTCTAAAAAAAAAAAACAGCAAAAGGATTGAAGTAGAGAAGGTTGTGACTTGTTAAGTTACAATCTTTATCTATCTGTCAAGCTGCGTCCTTTTATCAGTGAACACAAAGAAGGTGAATAATGAAATATTATTCTATGTGACTTCTTTCCTTATATGTTTTACTCAAAACTTGAGGTTTAATTATTTTTTTTGTTATTGTTTATAGGTCTTGGAGAGGACCACACTTCTAAGTTAGCTTCACAGCTACTGGGGAAAATCCTTAGAATAGTACTGTTATTTGTTCTTGAATCATACCGGGTCCCAATATTGGCCGCAAAAATTCATCTATTTATTTTTTATTTTATTTCTGTTGAATTCGATCGCTAAATTTAATCTGAAATATACATATGTTTCTATTATTTCTCTCCGCCCTATTTTTTCTTTGAATTGATCCGCGCATCGCGCGGGTACGTATACTAGTAAAAGTTAAAACTGAATATGTAAAGAGCCGATCAAAAGCTTTATAATTTTTTCATGAAAACAATATAAGTTAACATAAAAATTGCCAATTGCTAATAACTAATTCAAATAAATCTTAAATTGTTGTATAAAAGCTCAAACCTATTCAAATATTTGGCAGACCATGACGGTTACTGGTCAAAGAGTATACCTTAAATGTGAGAATGATACTGGTATTCACTCCATTCCAAAGAAGAGGCCTATTAGTCAGTATTCGATTTCCATGAGGCAGTTTACTTTCCTTTGTAGCAGAAAAAAGATTTCTGATGTACCTACAAAAAATATGATTTTTCTCGTGAAGGCGCATTAAACTATCAAGAATGGTCTAAAGTGCAAAGAGAAGAGAAGAGATTTGCCTAAATCATGTGAATATGCTCAGATTATAGACTTTTTAGAATAGTGATGAAACAATATCTTGCAAAAGAGAAGAACATCTCTGCAAAAGTATGTATCCAAATTCACCAAATGTAAGCACAATAATACACTATGTATTCTCCACAGTGAAATGGTGAGTGTAGTATATAACTTCACTTTTTTCTAAATTGTACTAAATTATCTGTCAGGCAAGCGCCATAAATAGATTGTGAGGATTTTGAGATCGAATATGGAAGAGAATTGTACTTAATTATCCGTTACAGAAACTGTAGAACTGTTCATGAATTAGAAATGATACACTCACCTCCTGTAGTCAAGAATTATTGATTGGTATACGCTGAAGGGAGGAAGAATAGAACATAGAACACAGAACACAGACATAAATTGAGAAGTTGGAAATTGATGTCAAAAAGCTGTGCAATCATCCTAATGATAACCGTTGCAGAAGGTTTGGTGGATTAGGAGTTGAGATCGTGGTGCGAGATTGTGGGATGCAAAACACCATAACTTTTCAATTTAAGCATCTTCCTGCAATGCGGTAAAACCGTTGCAAATGGCGGTTTTCATAAAAGATGCACTCGGTTTGATTTTGAGGTTTCTAATTCGAATTCTTTGACAAAATCCCACCAAGGGAGGATTTTTTTCTTCTTGATTTGGGAAGATGAAATATTTGCCTTACGTATTCCATAGTAAGGGTTTAAAGAGAGGGAATTTAGGGATGTTGGG
>NW_017677304.1:0-2308 GCF_001879085.1 Nicotiana attenuata
ATTGCTTATCGATTATCGATTTGTACATATGCTTATCGTTATCGTTTCAATAAGGTTTCGATTTTTTCGATTTCGATTTATCGATTTTTGGGGCATATCGATTCGGTTATCGATTACACCAATAAGAAAATTTGCGGGATTCCACGGAAAGTATATCGCTATAAACACGCTAACTAATATGGACCAAAAGAAGCTAAAATAAGACGAACACTGTTTATAACATAAAAATTATGTCAACAAGCACATGCAACGAAACTAAAGTAAGGGATCAAATGTATGCCACCAACACTCCAACGGTATAAAAAAAATACATCAACACGGCTAATTCTATTTTCCATTAATTTGAACTTCATTCCCTTGAGCTTTAAATATGATCATTCCTTAAATGTGGTAGATGAAATAATAGGGTTAGGGACTTAGGGTAAAGGAAAGGGTATTATAGAATAAGGGTAAAAAAATTAAAAAAATTAATTTTTTTAGTATTTCTTATCGGTTTATTGATAAACCGATAACCGAAGAGGACAAAATCGAAATCAAAATCGATAACTCGATAAGGAAAATTTCGAAATCGAAATCGAAATCGATAAATTGATAAATAGCTAAACCGATATCGATAAACCGATAACAAATAATCGATTCGATTTATCGATAAACCGATTCGAATGCACACCCCTACTCCGGACCCCCAAAGCATATTTTGATCACACTCCTAAGTCCCAAATCATCTCCCAAAGCTATCCGAAACGTGGAACTCACATCCGAGCCCTCTAACACATAAGTCAATATCCGGTTGACTTTTTCTAACTTAAGCCTTCTTAAAAGAGACTAAGTGTCTCAAACCTTCTCAAAACCTTTCCGAACCCGAGCCAACCAACCCGATCACATATAAAAACAATAACTAAGGCAAATAGAAGCAGAAATGGGGAAAACGGGGCGGTAACTCATGAGACGACCGGCCGGGTCGTCACATCCTCCTCCTCCTAAACAAACGTTCGTCCTCGAACGAGTCAAGAAACATACCTGAAGCCTCGAATAGGTGAGGATATCTGCTCCGCATCTCCTGATCGGTCTCCCAGGTAGCCTCCTCCACGGGCCGACCTCTCCACTGCACTTTCACTGAAGCTATATCTTTTGATCTCAACTTCCGAACCTGACGCTCCAAAATAGCCGTTGGCTCCACATCATAAGTCAAATCACCCTCCAACTGAACCGTGCTGTAAACCAGAACATGAGACGGGTCCCCAATATACTTCCGGAGCATAGAAACATGGAATACTGGGTGCACACCTGACATGCTGGGTGGTAAAGCAAGCTCATAAGCCACCTCCCCAATCCTCCGAAGTACCTCAAAAGGTCCAATAAATCGTGGACTTAATTTACCCTTCTTTCCAAACCTCATAACACCCTTCATGGGTGAAACCTTGAACAGAACCTTCTCACCAACCATATAGGACACATCACGAACCTTCCTGTTGGCATAGCTCTTCTGTCTCGACTGCGCTGTACGAAGTCTCTCCTGACTCTCCTTCACCTTGTCTAAAGCATCCTGCACCAAATCTGTACCCAATAGCCTGGCCTCGCCCGGCTCAAACCAACCAACTGGGGATCTACACCGTCTCCCATACAAGGCCTCATATGGAGCCATCTGAATACTCGACTGGTAGCTGTTATTATAAGCAAACTCCGCAAGTGGTAGGAACTGATCCCATGACCCTCCGAAATCAATAACACAAGTGCGTAACATATCCTCCAATATCTGAATAGTGCGCTCGGACTGCCCGTCCGTCTGAGGGTGAAAAGCTGTGCTCAACTCAACCGTAGCACCCAACTCTCGCTGTACAGACTTCCAAAACTGTGAAGTAAACTGAGTGCCCCTATCTGAAATGATGGAAACTGGGACACCATGCAACCGAACAATCTCCCGGATATATATCTCTGCTAACCGCTCGGAGGAATAAGTAGTACAAATAGCAATGAAGTGCGCGGACTTGGTCAGCCGATCTACAATCACCCAAATAGCATCGAACTTCTTCAAAGTCTGTGGGAGTCCAACTACAAAGTCCATAGTGATCCGCTCCCACTTCCACTCTGGAATATCCATCCGCTGAAGAAGGCCACCCGGTCTCTGATGCTCATATTTCACCTGCTGACAATTGAGACACCGAGCTACAAATCCCACAATGTCTTTCTTCATTCTTCTCCACCAATAATGCTGTCTCAGATCCTGATACATCTTTGCGGCTCGTGGATGAATGAATACCGCGAGCTATGGGCCTCCTCCAGAATCAACTCCCCGAAGCCCATCTAC
>NW_017677304.1:7188-18168 GCF_001879085.1 Nicotiana attenuata
TATGAATTAGTCCAAGCATGCTTTATCCCGTTCCCTTTTCCCTTATTTGAATTTAACCGACGTTTTCTTTTAAGCACTTATGGTTCTTTATTCTTGAAACTGACTAGTCTCTTTGTTTCCTTTTCCTGTAACCGTCTTTCAATTATTTAAATACTGTATTTATTTTTCCTTACGTGCAAATTCTTGATTACATGTTATTAACTGCTGCATAAATCATGCTCCATATCATATTCCGCTCGTGCGTATCAAATCCTATAGCAACGCTTTAATGAGTGGTTTCGCTCTTCCTATTTACCACCCTTAAATTTGGAAAGGCTTATTTGTGGTAAAACCAGTCGATCAGCGGTGCAGTCGATGGTTCCATGCCTCCCCCTCGAGTTGTACGCTCGAGGGTACCAGTCTAAAACCCCACAGAAACCTTACTCTGGTTAAATTGTGCATGCATCATGGTCAAACCTAGTCGGATCAGTTATGTTGTCCACATAATGATACTTTAAGATAAGCCTCATCCAAAGTCCATCGGGTTTTCCATAATCCCAGCGGACACAACCACGTTCTGCGCATTAGTTTGGAGAACTAAATGCCGATATGTTGATCACAAATGTATAAATAGTCGAGTCTGGTGGGGGTGAGGTCTAACCTTTTGTTTTGCAGGAAATGAGGCACGAGGTCCCAAAATTCGGTATGGTTTGCAACGTCCCACCATTGCTGCTAGATTGGTGGGAGGACCTTTCCTCAAGTGACAAGAAACATGTGAGGAAGTACCTGGGTAACCTGCCCTCCTTGCTGTATATTGAGCCAAACAACAAACTGATCGAGGCTGCCACCTTATTCTGGGATAGTGAGAGGGCGGTGTTTCGTTTCGGCGATAGAAATGACACCACTTCTGGAAGAAATTGGAGGGCTTGCGGGATTGACTTGGGACAGTCCTGGGCTATTGGTACCAGAAGACCGTACGGGCAGGGGATTATGGGGCTGAAGAAGAATGTCGACCTAGTGTGCTTGAAAGAATCTTATATACCTTTCGAATACCTGTACGAGAGGTATGGCCATAGCAAAGAGGGGTTAATCATTTCGAGGGTTGCAACTTATTACTACAGTTGTGGATGTTGGAGCATTTCCAAAAGGGTCACTATCGCCAAGAATTTCCGCGAAGGGCTTGGAACGACCACATTGCTTTCCATCACCCCAAGCAGATGACTTACATTCTAGATAGATTTGCTCAGCCGGAAAGAGCCAAGGAATGGCTAGAGTTCTTCTACAATCTAACCGAGGAACAGGTGCAATGGATGGTTGGATGATTCCCTACAAACGAGTTTATTATCAGATCCAGGGATGCTCCGCACTTGGTACTGATCGGGCTGAGAGGAATATACCCATATGTCCCTATGCGAGTTATGAGGCAAGTATGCCGAAAGCAGGTTGTACCAAGGGTTGTCAAGATGAGTCATTTCAGGTCAGACTTTCAAGACAACGACGTCCCTTACAAGTGCCAGGCTCAGCACATGTGGCATTGCAAAATCATTGTGGAGAAGAACACCGTTGAGCTAGGCAGGTATCATGTAGGGTGCGAGCCTCTCTACCCGGCATGGTTGGAGGACAATCTGAAGGGAATGGTGACACCAGGGGCCAGTCGAGGGGAAAGAATCATAGACGAGGAAGCTGAAGCTCAGGTCAAGTACAACAGGCTGCGCAAGAGGGTCCACGACTCTGAGAATGAGCACCGGGAAATACATGAAAGGAATGTTAGGTTGATCGAGGAGTGGAAAGAGATGGCGTTCACTTCTAACAGGAAACTGGAATATCTGGAGCGAGGAATAGTGGAGCTGGAAGATAAGGTCATAAAGAGGATTGAAAATTGCCAGAACGCTTAAGAGCTGAAGGAGGACACCTGGCCAGAGCCTACTTGCTGCTGGGGCTGCGCGATCTGGGGGATCTATATGATGGAGTCCGGAAGGTTGAATCTGGGGAAGGTTCTTCTGGGACCAAATAGGCTAGATTTATTTTGCTTTTCCTGAAAATGTAATAAGGCCAAGTGCCAGCAGTGACTTATTTTATTATTATTATTATTATTATTATTATTATTATTATTATTATTATTATTATTATTATTATTATTATTATTATTATTATTATTATTATTATTTTAGTGTCGTTTTGGTATTCGTCTATTATTTACATTATGAAATGAGGCATTTACTGTCATTAAAAGTTCTCCAAATCTATTTGTCGCTAGGCCATCCTCGGGTACAACGAGGTTCCCAAATTAGGACGCGAATTTATATTTCCGCAATATGTGTTTAAATACTGCAAACATTTCAGGATCCTCACTAACTTGCTACCTTTTGTTTTTGCTTATTTTTTATTATTATTTCCATCCCCTTAGGTTGGTTCAATCATACTGGCCTCATCAGCATATCACACCAGATCCAGAGGTCCTCTACCTCCTCCTCCTCCAAGCAACACAAAAGTCAAAGGAAAGGAAAAGATGGACGATTTAAGTGGTATCCGAAAGGAGAATATTGAGAATGCAAAAACCTCCGATGACCATAGTACTCTGGCCCCAAATGATCTGGTTTTGAGACTGGAACAAAAGATATTGGAACTGCAAGGAGAACTTGAGCAAGTTCACAACTTGGCAAACCTGTCACTTACCCTGAATGTCCCTGATATCAACCAACAAAACACTAAGAATCCAGCACCTCCTCAAAGCACACAAAACCAACATCCACAAGATCCTCCCGCACCAAATCAATACGCAACTCCACCCCAGAATCCCAACCCATTACAAGCTCCGCCGCAACAACACCATCAACCAATTCATTACCCCCCAACCACCACTTACCACACTCCCTAGAATACACCACCACGCATTCCTGGTCCACAAAACTCCACCAATGACCATCACTACACCCAAGTTCCTGGAACACACCAGAGCAACCCCATCTATGTGGAAACTATACCTTATTCTACCCAACCAATCTCTTGTACACCGGAACTCTCCGAGAAGGACTTGCTCATCAAAAAAATGGCTGAAGAGCTCAAGAAGTTGATAAGCTAAGTTCAAGGTGTTGAGGGCGACAGAGGAATAGAGGGTTTGAACTATGAGGATCTGTGCATACAGCCGGATGTCGAACTACCAGAAGGGTACAAACCTCCCAAGTTCGAAATGTTCGATGGTACAGGTGATCCCAGGATTCATCTAAGGACTTATTGCGACAAGCTTGTCGGGGTCGGAAAAGACGTAAAGATCCGAATGAAGCTCTTTATGAGGAGCCTTACTGGGGACGCTTTATCTTGGTATATCAGCCAAAATCCCATGAAATGGTCCAGTTGGGTAAGCATGGCATCGGATTTCATGGACCGGTTCAAGTTCAACACAGAGAATGCACCGGATTTCTTCTATATTCAGAATCTTAAAAAGAAACCTATTGAGACTTTCCGTGAATACGCTACTCGTTGGAGGTCGGAAGTGGCCAAGATCAGGCCCTCTTTGGACGAAGAACAGATGAACAAATTCTTCGTCAGAGCATAGGACCCATAATATTATGAGAGGTTGATGGTTATCGAAAATCACAAATTCTCTGAAATCATCAAACTCGGAGAAAGAATTGAAGAAGGAATCAAGAGCGGGATGGTAACAAACTTCGAGGCCTTGCAAGCCACGAATAAGGCACTACAGTCAGGTGGCATATCGAAAAAGAAAGATGTTGGGGCAGTAATGGTAGCCCAGGGCCCAAAATCTCCACTTGTCTATAAAACACCTCCACCCACATACCAAGTATCACCGCCCACATATCAACATTCATCTCCCAGATACTTCCAATCGGCCTCTGTCCATCACACCAATAACTCCCAACCATCCCACTTCCAATCACCACCAGCTCGTCAAAATTATCCAAGACCACGACCGAACTTTGACCGCAAGCCAACCAGACAATATACCGCCATTGCCGAGCCCATCGACCAACTATATGAAAGGTTGAAAGCCGCCGGTTACCTCACTCCTATTCCCGCTGTGGCATTAGAAAATCCATCCCAGTGGGTCAATCCGAACAAAACTTGTGCATACCATTCCGGTATGAAAGGGCACACCACTACTGAGTGCCGAAAATTAAAGGATAAGATCTAAGAGCTAATTGACAACAAGGTCATACAAGCAAAGACAGCCGCACCTAATATCCGCAACAGTCCTCTCCCTGATCACAGAGCTGATGGTATACATGTGATAGCGACAAATTAAGAATGGGACCCTAAGGGGCCGATCGGGCTTATTCGAGAAGGCGATGACTCTAAGGTTGCAGTCACACTTATTCCTATTATGGTTCAGACTCAGGCATCGATCGAGGTTGAGGTAACTGCATCAGTGCCATTCGAGGTAGAAGTGGCTCCGCCCGCAGCCACCCCCACTCCATTTGAAAGTAGAAGTGGTCACACCTTTCACTGTGACAGTATCAACCACACCCCGATTCAATTCAAAGGCAATACCTTGGGATTATGTTGCCGACGCTCGGCGGAAAGGGAAGGCCAAGGTAGAGGAATCTGACGCGGCACAAGGAATGACTAGAACCGGAAGAGTCTATACACCTGAACACTTGGGAGGTTCAAGTAAGGAGGCCACTACTAGGCAGCCTATCATTGAGACCGGACAAGATGACTTGTGGAGGAAAGTACAGGAAAAGGAGTATTCTGTTGTTGACCATCTGAACAAGGTCCCTGCTCAGATATCTATCCTATCACTATTGCAGAATTCAGAGGCACACAAGAACGCCTTAATGAAAATGTTGAGCGAGGTTACGTACCAAATAACATCACCAGCGGAGAAATGGCCAACATGATTGGGCAAGTACTAGAACGCCATAAGATCATCTTCCACGAGGATGAGCTACCACCCGCGGGACGGAATCACAATCGAGCATTGCATATTACGGTGCAATTTGAAGACAAGTTTATTGCCAGGGTCTTGGTTGATGGGGGTTCGAGCTAAACATTTGTCCATTGGACACTCTGAAATGGTTGGAAAAAGGTTTCCATGAGATACGGGTAGGAAACATGAATGTGAAGGCTTTCGATGGGTCCTATAGGGCCACGATCGGGGAAATCAACCTTTGCTTGCAGATGGGGCCAACTTGGTTCGACGTTGAATTTCAAGTACATGACATACCAGCCTCATATAACCTTCTGTTGGGCCGGCCATGGATCCATGCTGCTGGAGTCGTGCCTTCTACGCTACATCAAGCCGTGAAGTTTGAATAGAACCGCCAGGAGGTAATCATTCACGGAGATGGAAGTAACCCCATCTACACTAGTCAAACCATCCCAGCCATTGGACATAGAAGAAGGCTAGGAGGGGAAACCTATCATCATATCGAACGGGTCAATGCCGTCGAGAAGGACAAGTGGTGAAGTGACAAAATAGAAAGCATACTAGCATGGTCTGGATATGAACCCGACAAAGGATTGGGAAAGAACCTCCAAGGTTTCACCGAACCAATACAGCTGAAAAATCATGGTATCACCTTTGGGCTCGGATACCAGTACATATGGAAAGAATATAGGAATTGGTCGCCTCCATGGCGCGGACCATATTACCCTCTTGAGCAGCCAGTGCCACGTCTGGAACAAGCTTTTCACCAAGTTGACACAATATGGGGGACCGCGGAAGAAGAAGCACTAGCAGGGTTGAAGAATTTGTTCTTGGAAGATGAGGACATGGATTGCAGTGCCATAATTGAGGAGGAGGAGGAAGAAGGCCTCACTATTCAGATTGTGGCGAAGGGAGCCACTCTTAGGAACTGGACCGCCACACCATCCTGAGCCGGCCGAGTCCTTGGGTAGCTTGGCAGAATTTACTTCTATAAGCCATTCTAGGCATTTAGGATTTCCCGTAATTTTGTTTTAAGCTTTACTTGTTTCAAAATGAATGCTCGACTCATCGAGCTGAACTTTGTCTAGAGAATTTTTCAAGTTTTAATCTAATGAATTTGCTCTTTATTACTCACTACTATCTTTACATTTTTCTTTTCTACAACATTACTATTACTTTTCCTGATGAACCAGTAACTATGACATTTAATGAGGCAACGCAACAGGAGAATAGTGATTCAAAGGAAGAGGATGAGATACCTGAGGAAATTGTCAGGGAGGTTGAAAAATTTGAGAATAAGCCTAAGTTCAATCTAGACGAGACCGAAGCAGTAAATTTGGGGGACACCGAGACCGTCAAGGAGACCCGCATCAGCATTCACTTGTCACCAACAAAGAAAGAAGAGTACGTCCGGTTCCTAAGAGAGTATGAGGACATTTTTCGCATGATCATATGATGACATGACCGGTTTGAGCACATCTATAGTGGCTCACAAGTTGCCCTCTAATCCCATGTGCCCGCCAGTCAAGCAAAAACTCCGAAAGTTCAAACCAGACATGAGCCTAAAAATTAAGGAGGATGTTATCAAGCAGATCAAAGCCAAAGTTCTCAGGGTGGTAGAGTACCCAACCTGGTTAGCTAACATTGTGCCAGTTCCGAAGAAGGATGGGAATGTCCGAGTATGTGTCGATTACCGGGATTTAAATAGAGCAAGTCCCAAAGATGATTTCCCACTGCCAAATATACACATCCTGATCAATAACTGCACCAAGAATGAACTCCAATCCTTTGTAGATTGCTTCGTGGGTTATCACCAGATTTGGATGGATAAAGAAGATGCAGAGAAGACAGCTTTTATTACACCATGGGGCGTATATTGCTACTAGATGATGCCATTCGGTTTGAAGAACGCTGGGGCCACTAACATGAGAGCCATGAAAACCATCTTCCATGACATGATACACAAAGAAATAGAGGTGTATGTGGACGAGGTCATTATCAAATCCAAGAGGGCCGCATATCACATAGCAGACTTGAGGAAGTTCTTTGACAGGCTAAGGAGGTACAACTTGAAACTGAACCCCGCAATGTGCGCATTCGGGGTTCCCGCAGGAAAATTATTGGGATTCATTGTCAGTCGTTGAGGGATCCATCTAAAGTCAAAGCTATTCAGGAGTTACCACCCCCTAAGAGCAAAAAGGATATGATGAGCTTCCTGGGATGTCTCAACTACATCAGCCGCTTCATAGCACAATCCACAGTCGTATGTGAACCCATCTTCAAGATGCTGAAACAAGACAGAGGATTGTCAAAAAGCTTTTGACAAGATCAAGGAATACCTGTCCACACCACCAGTTCTGGTCCCGCCAGAACCAGGACGCCCTTTGATACTCTATCTATCTGTACTAGATGGAGCCTTAGGATGTGTGTTGGGACAACATGACGAAACAGGAAGGAATGAGAAGGCCATATACTACTTGAGCAAGAAGTTCACACCTTACGAAGCACGGTACTCTCTGCTTGAACGCACTTGCTGTGCTTTGACCTGGACAGCTCAGAAACTGAGGCATTACTTCTGTGCCTACACTACATACCTCATTTGTAGGATGGATCCTCTGAAGTACATATTCCAGAAACCCATGCCGACTGGAAAGTTGGCCAAATGGAAAATACTTTTAAGTAAGTTCAATATCGTCTACGTAACTCAAAGGGCGGTCAAAGGACAAGCATTGGCAGATCACCTTGCTAAAAGTCCGGTGGAAGGAGAATATGAGCCTTTGGAAATGTATTTTTCTGATGAAGAAGTATCATTCGTGGGAGAGGACATTACCAAAGCATATGACGTTTGGAGGATGTTCTTTGATGGAGCCGCAAATTTCAGAGGAGTGGGCATTGGAGCAGTTTTGGTATCAGAAATAGGTCAGCACTATCCAGTATCTGCTAAACTCAGATCTCCCTACCCCAACAACATGGCGGAATACGAAGCCTGCATACTAGGGCTCAACATGGCAGTCGACATGAGCATTCAGGAGTTGCTAGTAATCGGTGATTCATATTTGCTTGTGCACCAGGTACAAGTAGAGTGGGCCACCAAGAATTCCAAGATATTTCCATATCGGCACCATGTGCAGGAATTGAGAAAGAGGTTTTCAAAGATAGAATTCTGACATGTGCCCAGAATTCAAAATGAGTTTGCCGACGCATTGGCCACTTTGTCCTCCATGATACAACACCCAGATAACAACTACATTGATCCCATTCCGCTGAGGATCCACAATCAGCCAACATATTGTGCTCATGTCGAGGAAGAAGCGGATGGAAAGCCTTGGTTCCACGATATCAAAGAATACTTATCAAAAGGAGAATACCCGGAGCACGCAAATCACACTCAAAAACGCACATTCCGGAGAATGTCGAATCACTTCTTCCACAGAGGAGGGAACTTGTACAGAAGAACTCCTGATTTGGGTTTACTAAGATGTGTTAATGCAAAGGAAGCATCTAAGCTACTTGAGGATGTGCATGCTAGGACCTGTGGTCCACACATGAATGGTTTCGTCTTGGCTAAGAAGATACTCAGGGCAGGTTACTTTTGGATGACCATGGATATGGATTGCACTCAGTATGTCTGCAAATGCTTTCAATGTCAAGTGCATGCCGACATGATAAAAGTGCCGCCAAACGAGCTCAATGCAACAAGCTCACCTTGGTCATTCGCCGCCTGGGGGATTGATGTTATTGGTCCAATTGAGCCCACGTATTCAAACAGACACAGGTTTATTCTGGTTGCCATCGATTACTTCACAAAATGGGTAGATGCCGCATCTTACAAAGATGTAACCAACAAAGTCGTCGCAGACTTTGTCAAGGATCGTATTGTCTGCCGATTCAAAGTTCCCGAGCCCATTATTACTGATAATGCCGCCAACCTCAGTAGTGATCTGATGAAAGCTATATGTGAAGCTTTCAAAATCAAGCACAAGAATTCCACAGCCTACAGACCTTAGATGAATGGAGCCGTAGAAGCCGCCAACAAAAATATCAAGAAGATACTAAGGAAAATGGTAGAGAACCACAAACAAATGGCATGAGAAGTTACCCTTTGCCCTGTTGGGGTACCGCACCACGGTTCGCACATCAACCATGGAAACTCCTTACATGTTGGTTTATGGTACCGAGGCTGTAATCCCAGCCGAGGTAGAGATTCCTTCTTTAAGAATCATACAGGAAGCTGAACTCAGCGATGCAGAGTGGATAAGAAGTCGCTATGAACAATTGGCCCTTACCGATGGAAAGAGGATGAACGCAGTATGTCACGGCCAACTTTATCAGAACAGAATGTCCAGAGCCTTCAACAAAAGGGTCAAACCTCGGCAATTTTCACCAGGTCAGCTGGTATTGAAGAAAATCTTCCCACATCAAGATGAAGCCAAAGGGAAATTCTCTCCCAACTGGCAAGGTTCGTACATGGTCCATAGGGTGCTAACAGGAGGAGCACTCATACTCGCGGAAATGGATGGAGAAATCTGGCCAAAACCGATCAATTCAGAAGCAATCAAAAGATACTATGCCTAGATTATTTTACATTTCTTCATCTGATGTAATTGAACTACGCTTGACCTGATTCACGTTTAAGAGGGGATACGTAGGCAGCCTTATGGGTTCGGTCATATCATAATAAAATTCACATTTCCCCCAAGATCAGAAACTGGGGCAGAATTTTGAGGAGGAACCTCAAAATTCCGGAGCAAGTCCAGCCAACGCCAACATATGTCAAGACAGTCAGAAATCAGTTAGGAAACTGGGGCAGAATTTTGAGAAGGATTCTAAAAATTCCGAAAGGGGTTCAACGAGGCCTATTGTTTGCAAACGGTTAAAAGAACATCTACCAAACTGGGGCAGAATTTTGAGGAGGATCCTCAAAATTTTGGTATGAGAGAGTTGCAATGTCTCCGAAATGTGTTACAGTCACTAGTTCATCTAAAACGTGATATTTCACTGTGTTTTTTAAATAATAACTCTATTTTTCATCTATAATTGCATATTTTCGAAAACTCTATTTCCATTACGGTCAGGTATTACCTAGGGGAACTCGAAAGGCTTTTAGAACAGAGCAAAGCAAAGCCAGCCAACAGAAGCACGAACCAACCTCCCCCCCCCCCTACAAACTTACAATTTTTCTTTGAACGCAGGCACATCTGACGTAACGGTAACACCCACGTAGCAAGATCGCTATCAATCAGGCCATCAAACAACCGAACTACATCTCCACGCTAAGACATATGCNAGGTCGAAATGTCGAGCTTTGATGGCCATATGGGTGGATAGATATCCATGCCTTGGGGCTCCTTTTTCAAGAAGCTCACACATCATAGTAGACACATGATCTGCTAAAGAACTTACATTTACTCATTATCAGTGTGATGCAAAATCGAGTTCCTCTAACTCAGCTCTTCCAGAGCCACATTCAATCTCTAACCAGCTATCTTTCTAGATGTAGGTATCATTGTATTATGGATAAAATAGAATTTAGAAGTTTGAATTCTTACAACTGAGCTCTACCACACGATCTAGAGTAAGAAGAAAGAGTGACAGTCCTAAATGCCCTGTAGCCTCCTGCTTATAAGTGTGGTGCACGACACACCCATAAACAAGACTCTACTAGACACAGCTTGTAGACTCCCTAGGACAGAACTGCTCTGATACCACTTTTGTCACGACCCAAACCGGATGGGCCGCGACGAGTACCCGGTGCTTTACTCAACCGAGTACCAACATAACATATCTTTCTTATCATACTATCATGGTAAATGAGCTAGAAAACTCGTCATAAGATAACAAGAATGAAACATAAGGGAATACTCAACATCTGACGACCCACCATGATATGCAAACTCATACATGTGACATACGGGCCTATAAGGCCGACATGGCCATTTATAAACTCAAAACATTAGCCGAAAAGGCCATACAAGTATCCATACACCTGACATCTGTCTACAAGCCTCTAAGAGTACCTAATATCATAAAGGTCGGGACAGGGCCCCGCCATACCAATCAATACATATCCAAAGCATACTGACCAAATAGGCAACTCCGGAGCAAGTGGAGTA
>NW_017677304.1:22786-26673 GCF_001879085.1 Nicotiana attenuata
TTTTAGACATAGGGCCTCCATTCCCTAGTCTACTTTTTTGCCAACATTAGGGCTCCAATCCCTGAGTTGAGATTTTTAGACATAGGGCCTCAATTTCCTAGTCGCCTTTTTTTGCCAACATTAGAGCTCCAATCCCTGAGTTGAGATATTTAGACATAGGGCCTCCACTCCCTAGTCGCCTTTTTTCCAACATTAGGGCTCCAATCCCTGAGTTGAGAATTTAAGA
This sequence comes from Nicotiana attenuata, assembly GCF_001879085.1. Taxonomy (NCBI): domain Eukaryota; kingdom Viridiplantae; phylum Streptophyta; class Magnoliopsida; order Solanales; family Solanaceae; genus Nicotiana; species Nicotiana attenuata. Next base: position 23,013 of record NW_017677304.1, read on the forward strand.
CATAGGTCCTCCATTCCCTAGTCACCTTTTTGCCAACATTAGGGCTCCAATCCGTAAGTTGAGAATTTTAGACATAGCGCCTCCATTCCATAGTCGCCTTTTTTGCGAATATTAGGGCTCCAATCCCTGAGTTGATAATATTAGACATAGGGCCTCCATTTCCTAGTCGCCTTTTTTGCCTACATTAGGGCTCCAATCCCTGATTTGAGATTTTTAGACATAGGGCCTCCTGTCCCTAGTCGCATTTTTTGCCAACATTAGGGCTCCAATCCCTGAGTTGAGTTTTTAGACATAGGGCCTCCATTCCCTAGTCGCCTTTTACCAACATTAGGGCTCCAATCCCTGAGTTGAGTTTTTAGACATAGGGCCTCCATTCCCTAGTCTCCTTTTTACCAACATTAGGGCTCCAATCCCTGAGTTGAGTTTTTAGACATAGGGCCTCCATTCCCTAGTCCCCTTTTTACCAACATTAGGGCTCCAATCCCTGAGTTGAGTTTTTAGACATAGGGCCTCCATTCCCTAGTCGCCTTTTTTACCAACATTAGGGCTCCAATCCCTGAGTTGAGTTTTTAGACATAGGGCCTCCATTCCCTAGTCCCCTTTTTACCAACATTAGGGCTCCAATCCCTGAGTTGAGTTTTTAGACATAGGGCCTCCATTCCCTAGTCCCCTTTTTACCAACATTAGGGCTCCAATCCCTGAGTTGAGTTTTTAGACATAGGGCCTCCATTCCCTAGTCCCCTTTTTACCAACATTAGGGCTCCAATCCCTGAGTTGAGTTTTTAGACATAGGGCCTCCATTCCCTAGTCCCCTTTTTACCAACATTAGGGCTCCAATCCCTGAGTTGAGTTTTTAGACATAGGGCCTCCATTCCCTAGTCGCCTTTTACCAACATTAGGGCTCCAATCCCTGAGTTGAGTTTTTAGACATAGGGCCTCCATTCCCTAGTCCCCTTTTTACCAACATTAGGGCTCCAATCCCTGAGTTGAGTTTTTAGACATAGGGCCTCCATTCCCTAGTCGCCTTTTTACCAACATTAGGGCTCCAATCCCTGAGTTGAGTTTTTAGACATAGGGCCTCCATTCCCTAGTCGCCTTTTTTACCAACATTAGGGCTCCAATCCCTGAGTTGAGTTTTTAGACATAGGGCCTCCATTCCCTAGTCGCCTTTTTACCAACATTAGGGCTCCAATCCCTGAGTTGAGTTTTTAGACATAGGGCCTCCATTCCCTAGTCCCCTTTTTACCAACATTAGGGCTCCAATCCCTGAGTTGAGTTTTTAGACATAGGGCCTCCATTCCCTAGTCTCCTTTTTACCAACATTAGGGCTCCAATCCCTGAGTTGAGTTTTTAGACATAGGGCCTCCATTCCCTAGTCCCCTTTTTACCAACATTAGGGCTCCAATCCCTGAGTTGAGTTTTTAGACATAGGGCCTCCATTCCCTAGTCGCCTTTTACCAACATTAGGGCTCCAATCCCTGAGTTGAGTTTTTAGACATAGGGCCTCCATTCCCTAGTCGCCTTTTTACCAACATTAGGGCTCCAATCCCTGAGTTGAGTTTTTAGACATAGGGCCTCCATTCCCTAGTCGCCTTTTTACCAACATTAGGGCTCCAATCCCTGAGTTGAGTTTTTAGACATAGGGCCTCCATTCCCTAGTCGCCTTTTTTACCAACATTAGGGCTCCAATCCCTGAGTTGAGTTTTTAGACATAGGGCCTCCATTCCCTAGTCGCCTTTTTACCAACATTAGGGCTCCAATCCCTGAGTTGAGTTTTTAGACATAGGGCCTCCATTCCCTAGTCCCCTTTTTACCAACATTAGGGCTCCAATCCCTGAGTTGAGTTTTTAGACATAGGGCCTCCATTCCCTAGTCACCTTTTTACCAACATTAGGGCTCCAATCCCTGAGTTGAGTTTTTAGACATAGGGCCTCCATTCCCTAGTCGCCTTTTTACCAACATTAGGGCTCCAATCCCTGAGTTGAGTTTTTAGACATAGGGCCTCCATTCCCTAGTCGCCTTTTACCAACATTAGGGCTCCAATCCCTGAGTTGAGTTTTTAGACATAGGGCCTCCATTCCCTAGTCGCCTTTTTACCAACATTAGGGCTCCAATCCCTGAGTTGAGTTTTTAGACATAGGGCCTCCATTCCCTAGTCGCCTTTTTACCAACATTAGGGCTCCAATCCCTGAGTTGAGTTTTTAGACATAGGGCCTCCATTCCCTAGTCGCCTTTTTTACCAACATTAGGGCTCCAATCCCTGAGTTGAGTTTTTAGACATAGGGCCTCCATTCCCTAGTCCCCTTTTTACCAACATTAGGGCTCCAATCCCTGAGTTGAGTTTTTAGACATAGGGCCTCCATTCCCTAGTCCCCTTTTTACCAACATTAGGGCTCCAATCCCTGAGTTGAGTTTTTAGACATAGGGCCTCCATTCCCTAGTCCCCTTTTTACCAACATTAGGGCTCCAATCCCTGAGTTGAGTTTTTAGACATAGGGCCTCCATTCCCTAGTCACCTTTTTACCAACATTAGGGCTCCAATCCCTGAGTTGAGTTTTTAGACATAGGGCCTCCATTCCCTAGTCGCCTTTTACCAACATTAGGGCTCCAATCCCTGAGTTGAGTTTTTAGACATAGGGCCTCCATTCCCTAGTCCCCTTTTTACCAACATTAGGGCTCCAATCCCTGAGTTGAGTTTTTAGACATAGGGCCTCCATTCCCTAGTCGCCTTTTACCAACATTAGGGCTCCAATCCCTGAGTTGAGTTTTTAGACATAGGGCCTCCATTCCCTAGTCACCTTTTTACCAACATTAGGGCTCCAATCCCTGAGTTGAGTTTTTAGACATAGGGCCTCCATTCCCTAGTCGCCTTTTTTACCAACATTAGGGCTCCAATCCCTGAGTTGAGTTTTTAGACATAGGGCCTCCATTCCCTAGTCCCCTTTTTACCAACATTAGGGCTCCAATCCCTGAGTTGAGTTTTTAGACATAGGGCCTCCATTCCCTAGTCCCCTTTTTACCAACATTAGGGCTCCAATCCCTGAGTTGAGTTTTTAGACATAGGGCCTCCATTCCCTAGTCGCCTTTTTACCAACATTAGGGCTCCAATCCCTGAGTTGAGTTTTTAGACATAGGGCCTCCATTCCCTAGTCGCCTTTTTACCAACATTAGGGCTCCAATCCCTGAGTTGAGTTTTTAGACATAGGGCCTCCATTCCCTAGTCGCCTTTTACCAACATTAGGGCTCCAATCCCTGAGTTGAGGTTTTAGACATAGGGCCTCCATTCCCTAGTCGCCTTTTACCAACATTAGGGCTCCAATCCCTGAGTTGAGTTTTTAGACACAGGGCCTCCATTCCATAGTCTCCTTTTTTACCAACATTAGGGCTCCAATCCCTGTGTTTAGTTTTTAGATATCGGGCCTCCATTCCCTAGTCGCCTTCTTACCAACATTAGGGCTCCAATCCCTGAGATATGTTTTTAGAGATAGGGCATCCATTCCCTAGTCGCCTTTTTTTACCATCATTAGGGCTCCAATCTCTGAGTTTAGTTTTTTAGACATAGGGCATCCATTACCTAGTCGCCTTTTTTACCGAGATTAGGGCTCCAATCCTTGAGTTGAGATTTTAGACATAGGGCCTCCATTCCCTAGTCGCCTTTTTT
>NW_017677304.1:31358-31927 GCF_001879085.1 Nicotiana attenuata
TCCAATCCCTGAGTTGAGTTTTTAGACATAGGGTCTCCATTCCCTAGTCGCCTTTACCAACATTAGGGCTCCAATCCCTAAGTTGAGTTATTAGACATAAGGCCTCCATTCCCTAGTCGACTTTTACGAACATTAGGGCTCCAATCCTTGAGTTGAGTTTTTAGACATAAGGCCTCCATTCCCTCGTCGCCTTTTTTACCAACATTAGGGCTCCAATCCCTGAGTTGAGTTTTTAGACATAGGGCCCACATTCCCTAGTCGCCTTTTTACCAACATTAGGGCTCCAATCCCTGAGTTAAGTTTTTAGACATAGGGCCTCCATTCCCTAGTCGCCTTTTTGGTATCATTAGGGCTCCAATCCTTGAGTTGAAAATTTTAGACATAGGGCCTCCATTCCCTAGTCGCCTTCACCAACATTAGGGCTCCAATCCCTGAGTTGAGATTTTTAGACATAGGGCCTCAATTTCCTAGTCGCCTTTTTTTCCCAACATTAGGGCTCCAATCCCTGTGTTTAGTTTTTAGATATAGGGCCTCCATTCCCTTGTCACCTTCTTACCAACATTAGGGCT
>NW_017677305.1:0-6245 GCF_001879085.1 Nicotiana attenuata
GGGCTGTTTACGAACTATGTTTTGCCCGAGGGGCCGATTATGGTTTTCATCTCTTTTATTATAAATGGTATTGAACCCCCACGGAAACTGTTGGAAAGTATTTTCAAATGATTTATACCAAAAGCTGGATTTTAAATGAGACGATTGACTCGTATTCTGATTTGAAAGCCTGTTGTGCTTATTGAGTTTATTATAAATGTGGATTCATTGTTTCCTTCTGCTCAGTCTTTATTTACTCTTATTACTTACTGGGTTGGACTACTCACATTACTCCCTGCACCTCGTGTGCAGATTCAGGTATTTCAGAACCCGGTAGCGGGTGTTGGTTGCTCAGACGCGGAGTCATCAGAGTTAGCAAGGTGGCTGCACGACGTTCGCAGCACCACTTCCTTCCTCTCATTTTTATTTCTGTACTTAGTACATTTTGACTGTCTTTGTTGTATTCAGACCTTGGTAGATGCTCATGACTAGTGACACCCCGATGTCGGGCTTGTATATTAATTCCGCACTGTTCTTTCAGACTTATATTATGAAATATTGTTTAATTAAAGGCTTAAAAATGACTCTTAATGATTAAAAGGTTAATGTGAGTGTTGTGTCGGCTGGCCTTGTCTTCACGAGAGGCGCCACCATGACCGGTCCGGTTTGGGGTCGTGACAAGTTGGTATCAGAGTCTAGGTTACATAGGTCTCACGATTCATGAGCAGGTTTAGTAGAGTCTCGTGGATCGGTACGGAGACGTCTGTATTTATCCTCGAGAGGCTGCAGAACCTTTAGGAAAAACTTCACATTCTTGTATTCTTATCGTGCGTCCTTGATTTAGCTTGAAATGTAACTCTTTGAATTCCTTCCACGCATTCGTATGCGCGCATGAGCGCTCAATATCATATGTGCATCGATGGCTTATGATTTCCCTGATCGAGGGGTGAGATGCGATCTCTGTGAGTTTGATGTTGGGCCAGTCTGGAGGACTTGAGGCCGGATCTTTGCCTATGGCTTGAGCACCGAGGTGCTGATTGTATGAGCAAGTGTCTTTGAACTTATATGTTCGGTATTGTCCCTATTAGTGGGAGTGACGGCTGCATGGCTATGTGATGAGTATGTTGTGACTGCGAGGTGTATTCATATGATTTGGAAACGACGAGAAGGGTACTTAATTTTCATCTCGATTGGAGGTAGAGTCCCGAGTTATGAGTGTGAAGAATCTTTTCACGTTTCCTAGTTGGGAGTGAAGTAAATTTCATGTTGCGGTATGAGTTCAGACCCAAAAAGACTAAGTGACTGCGTAATGTTTGTGACGGTGGAAGGCATACAGAAATGTTAGTTGAAGGCAAAGCAGGTGGGTTATCTCCTTCGGAGTGTTCTAAAGTTGTGTGATCCTTATGTTGTCTGTTAGAAGATCTTACTTGCAAGTGTAATATATGTGTTGCAATTTAAACTTGGGTTGCTTAAGAGAGTGGGGTTCAACTGTTGTGAGAGTGAATGCGAGGTTTGTAGAAGATTTAAAGTGCCAGATGGTCTGTGTTTTACAAGCTTACCAAGGATTTGAGATTAATCTCACTATGGTATTATGACATCAATAGAGTATAAGCGTTACGAGTTATTGAGTGTGTTTTGATCTATGGCTTTAAACCAAGTGGGGGAGTTTGCTATTGCTTAGTTGATTGCACGGTTATGTGCTATGTTGGTTTCAGTTTGAGGCGTACTGGTGAATCAGTTATGGCTTACGGAGATTAAGACCGAGGATGTCTCGAGTAAAGGAAATTTTTTGACAAAGGTTATGTCATGCTTCATAGGTGTATGAGAATCACGGAATGTCTTGAGTTGTTGTTGGTAATGGATGCTCGGTGCATAGAGCAGGAAGTGGCTTGGTTGTTCTAGTGCCAATGAGGCACGAGTTGTTCTGTTTGTTTGATCAGGCTAATTGCAGTTCGAATAGAGTGAATGAATCTCGAGAATGGTTCTAATTTGATCAAGATTCTACATATAACAATTGGGTATTTTAAGGTTGTATATGTGATTAGAAACTGAGTTTTCATTGGAAGATGTCAAGACTTGTGGTATTTTCTATATAAATTATGGGATTCTATGTAACAGTATCAAGAAGGCAAAGGTAACAGACTTAGATTCGTAGGGAGTCTCTTCAGAGTAAAGTATTTTGATCGTGGTGCTCTTGAGAATATATGAGAAGGTATTCAGCGGCTTATGAGCCTTAGATCGGTATGGTAAGGATGTGATTAGTTCCTTGGGTGTTTTCGAGGTAATGAGTTTCTACAGGTATTTTGCGGCAGTGCTCTTAGATTTTAGTGGCCTGCGTAGGTTGATTGAGTTAGGAAGATTCAGTCCTAACGGACTTGTTTGTGCAAAGGGGAGTCGGAGAGTTCTTGTTGATTGTTACCGTGGCTAGAGATGTATATTTTATGCTGGCGTGAGGAGCATGGGATGTATAGTGATTTTATTCCGGATTGGTCTCAATGGAAAGTTCTTGGTTGGTTGAGTACATAGTGGCTTGTGGCTCGGTATGGATATGAAGTTCTCACATTGTCCTAGGATGGTATGGCATATGCGGTATATTATGAAGGATTGAGATTGCGTGTGTAAGGTTACGGTTCAGTTCTGGAAGGAAGGTCATGAAACTCTCAGGCAGCGGGCAGTCTCAGATGATTGAGGAAATGGTATTGCTAATTGGAGGAAATTTGACGAGGGTAAATGTTTCAGAAGAGAGCAATGTGATTAAATTGATGGTATTTCGGTAGTATTGCGGCACTTTCTTGCTAGATCGACTGCTGATATTCGAGTTTGCTTAGCGGCGCCGAAGAATTTTAGAGTATCACTCGTGGAATGATTGGATACTAGGGGTGTGTTATATATGCGAGCGGCGGAATTGGGATCAGATATGGTAATTCGTGTGCTTTATGGACTTAGAGACTGGAAGTTCTCATATACAGGTTAACTCGTGGTTGTGGATGGCAAAATGTGGGTAAGTTAGACAGATGTTAGTATGTGATATGATTAAGTCATCGTGAACCTTCGGAGGATTATTTATCTGCTGTGGGTGACTAGAGTTGATGTGTGGTTCATTGGTAGACCTATATGGATGTGTGTTTTGCATCGAGACGGCTTGTTGACTTCGAGTTGCTATTGATGAGGTGTGTGTTGATTCGATTGTTATTGAGCTATTAGTAATCGGGGGAATCTATGAGTTATCTTTCCGTGTTGCGAGACGTTAGTAGCTGTGGGTTATAGGCACATGTGGTGCGGTTCCATTAGGGTTTCATAGTGCAATTCGAGCGGGAAAAGTATTGGGCATTGCTCGGCGAATGGCGTATCGGATCTGTTCTATCGGGTTTGCGTGATGAGTGTCAATTGTTTTACCGTGGGTGTAATGATTTGCTTTGGTTCCAGACATCAGATTGTGCGTAGTTGTCAATTTCGAGCATAGTGACTCGAGGTGTCCCATGTGGAGCAGTGTTTGGATAGGACCGCGCATTGCAACGTAGCTATGATCTTTCGGGTTAGATTCGTGTGTTCTATTCTATGATGTGAGACGGGCTCTCAGCCTTGTGTTGTGGTGGTACTGGTGAGCTTGAGTTACAGCTCTTTCATTTGAGACATTTCCATGATTTGAGCATGTTCAGATCGTTGCTTATTGGTGCGCGTATTATGCTAGTTGTGGCTTAGGCCTCTATTGATGTGTTGTGTCACTAGAGTGGTATGTTGGACTAGAGGAGATCGTTGGGATCATTAATGAATACGAATGGATTCGATTTCAGCTTGTTTGATGGATAAATATCGAGGTTCGGCTCAAAAATTTGCTATGGTCCTTGCCAAAGGAGAAGTAGCCTTATGGATGGTTGATTTGGGAAATGGTTATGGCTTATTGCGTGTTTCATTATCATTGGCAGTATATGAAAGTGTTGGAATGAGACTTTAGTTGATAAGAGGTTTTCTACCGGTATTCGGTTGTTGCGTACAGCTGCTGTGAATGGAAGTTATCGCTACATGTGTTTGAGTTATGTGGTATGTCATATAGTTGCACCTGAGGTTGCAGGTATGGGTTAATACAGCTTGTTCGGACTTATTCAAAGTATAGATGTGAGATTCTGATCTTATAGATGATTTCAGAAGTGGAAATGTGGTTCTAAGGTTTATGTGCTAGGTTGGATTGTGAAAGTTCAGTTACATTGTGTTATCGGACCTATATGAGATAGGGTGACGTGGGATCACCCCCAGGTATATGCATGGTAAGGTTATTAAGAGATTGGTTGGCTTTTGGAACAACTCTGGGCACGTTCGAGGACGAACGTATGTTTAAGTGGGGAAGGATGTAACGACCCGACCGGTCGTTTTGAGCTTTTGCACTTTGATCGCCAGTTCTCGGGCATGATTTGCCCCGTGTGGTGTATTATGACTTATGTAAATCGTTGGTTTTGGTTTCAGGATTAATCAAAATGAATTTGGAAGAACAATTCTCAGTTTAAAGCTTAAAATTTGAAAGGTTTGACCAAGATTTGACTTGTTTGTATATGATCTCGGATCGAAAATTTTATGATTTGGTTAGCTCCGTTAGGTGATTTGGGACTTAGGAGCGTGATCGGAATGCATTTTGGAAGTCCGTGGAAGGTTTAGGCTTGAATTGGCGAAATTGAGATTGCGGCGTTCTCCGGTTGATAGGCGAGATTTTGATATAGGGGTCGGAATAGAATTCCGGAAGTTTCAGTAGCTTCGTTGTATCATTTATGACGTGTGTGCAAAATTTCAGGTCATTCGGACGTGGTTTGGTTGGGTTTTTGATAAAAAATGGAATTTGGAAGTTCTTGAAATTCATAGGCTTGAATCCGATGCAAATTTGGTGTTTTAATGTTGTTTTGAGCGTTCCGAAGGTTGGAGCAATTTTGAATAATGTTATGGGATATGTTGGCGTGTTTGGTTGAGGTCCCGAGGGCCTCGGGTGTGTTCGGATCATTTCGGGCTGTTTTGCAATAGCTGAAGCTGGAATCTGGTATTGTTCTTCGCGTCCGCGAGGGTCGCCTCGCGTTCGCGAAGAAGGATTTGGCTTCTGAGATTTTGTTCTTCGTGTTCGCGAAGAAGAAGAAATTCTGTTGCGCAGGTCTTACTTCGGAGGCTCGTATCTCTCCATCTACAATGAATTTTGATACGATTCAAAAACAAAAGTTGTATCCCTTTGAATCTAGTTTCCAGAAACATATTATAATAGGTATTTGGACATCTTCAGCAAAATTTAATGCCATTATACTAGAGGCTGTCCGAGAAGAGTTTGAAAAATGATTTTTGGAAATTTTGTTCTTCGCGAACGCGAGAGGAGGACCGCGAACGCGAAGAACAAATCCCTGGGTAGCAGAATAAAGTCCAAACTCGTCTCACTCTTCCATTTTTGGACCAAGGGAGCTCGAGTGAGGCGATTTTTCGAGAGATTTTCAAGAAAAACATCGGGGTAAGTGTTCTTAACTCAATTTTGGTTAGATTACCCGAATCCATTGTTATTTTTAACATGTAATTAGTGATTTTAAGTTGGAAAAGTTTGAAAACCCTCTTGGATATATTTGAGTATTTGAGGGTCAAAATGTTATCGAAAATTAGTAATTTTGGTATGGCTAGACTCGTGGTTGAATGGGTTATCGGATTTTGTGAGTTTCGTCGGATTTCGAGAAGTGGGCCCGGGGCTCGGGTTTTGCTAATTTCGAGATTTTTGATATTTTTCGATTGCTTTCGCTTGGGCCTTGTTCCCTTAGCATATTGTGATGTATTCGTTCTGATTTTGGATAGATTCGACGCGCGTGGAGGCCGATTTGAGGGGCAAAGGCATCGTGAGCTAGAGATTTCGCCGGTTCGAGGTAAGTAATGATTGTAAATACTGTCCTGAGGGTTTGAAACCCCGGATTACACATGGTTGTGTTACTTTGAGGTGACTTACACGCTAGATGACGAGCGTGGGGTAGAGCACCGATGGGGATTGTGACCTAGTCCTTCCCGAACGAGTACTTTAATGCGTATTTGATAGTTAATTGTTTGATATTATTATATTTTGGGTTGGATGCCATGTTTGGGGCCTTGTGCCGACTTGTTGAGACCCTTAGGGGCATTTTTACTATCTATCCTCATTCTAAATGTGTTGAAATCATGTCCTCAGTCATATGTTACCTGTTTATTACTCAAATCTGGCTTTATCACTATATTCTTAAAATGTGGAAACTGTTTTGGGCTGAGTTCCCTGTTTTATTGAG
>NW_017677305.1:11777-28210 GCF_001879085.1 Nicotiana attenuata
TGAGGTTTTATTGAGGGAACTCGCTCTAGGCTTATAGACTGCAGGATTGGCTAAAGGAGACAGGTAGCGAGATTTCTTTCCAGGATTCGGCCAATGTGCCAGGCGGGTTGAGATGGTTATAGCTCAGCGGGGGAGTGGTGAGGGGTCTGATAAGAGGGCCTCTTGTCATTCTTGGCAGATTCAGTGGTGCTCGTCTGGATGCAGGGATTCTTTTGGTAAGAGCGCCATCCCTCTTAGGCACATTTCAGTCAGCACTTCAGGTTTCTCACGCGTGCCTCCAGGTGACCGTGGTTCTATATGCAGTATTCTGATCAAGTTGCCCTACAGTGCACCCCCAGCTCCTAAATTTATGCACCTCCACCTCAGAGTTTTCAGGGTGGTTATCCGGCCGTTCAGGGTCAGTTTCAAGGTCACCAATTCTCAGCCAGCCGAAGTCTTGCTAATTACTTGCAGCGATACGGGCACATTGCTAGGTTTTTGCCCCTCGAGCCTTCAAGCATTTCTCAGCACCAGGGTTCTTCGCGCTATTGTTCCAGCCCAACCGGGGGGGGTTTTTTTGTTTTCCCCCCCAACAAACGCCCGTTTCAACCAGCTAGAGGTGGCGGTAGAGGTGTTAGAGGTGGGAAAGCCAGGCCGTAGAGGTGGGAGGTCAGGCAGCTAGAGGTGGAAGGGCCAAGCCAGTAGGAGGCCCTCCATAGGATGCAGCTTCAGAGTGTGGGGCCCAGCCCTATTATTATGCTATGGCCAGGCAGACCCTGAGGCTGAGGTCTCGATGCAGTTATCACAGGTACGGTTTTCACGTGTGCAGTAGGAGATGCCTCAGCCCTATTTGATCCAGGGTCCACATATTCTTATGTTATTCATCTTATTTTGCCCCTTATCTGTGTTGTTGCCTCGGATTCTTTGAGTGCTCGCTGTATATTTGGTTCTACAACCGGTGGGGTGATTTCTATTGTGGTAGATCGTGTTTATCGTGCTTTATGTTGTTATTGGGGAGTCTTGAGGACCCATGTAGATTCCTCCTTACTTCTCGATATGGTAGATTTCGATGTCATTCTGGGGATGAATGGTTATTCCCTTATCATGCTATAATTGGATTGTCATGCCAAGACCGTGGACCTTTAGCACTATCGGGGTTGCCTCTTTTGGAGTGGAGAGGTACTCCTGGGTCATTATCTACCAAGCAGGGTTATCTCATATTGAAGGCTCGGCGTATGTTGATAAGGGATGTTTGGCCTATTTTGGCGTATGTTCGTGATTTCTAGTGTTTTTACTTGAGGTTTTCCTTCTTATGGACTCCGTTGCCCGTTGTTCGTGAGGTTCCATTATATTTTTCCTTTCAGGGACCTGCCAGGGATGCCACCTGACAGGGACATTCACTTTTTGCATTGATTTGCTCCGGGCACTCAGCCCATTTTCTATTCCGCCAACGTATTGGGCCTCGCCAGAGTTTTGAAAGAATAAAAGAGTAGTTGCAGGACTTGTTGGATAAGCTTTATTAGACCGAGTGTCTCGCCTTGGGACTGCGCCGGGTTGTTGTTTTTGCTAAGAAAAAAGGAATGGGTCGATGAGGGATGTGTTATGATTATCGACAGACTTGAACAAGGTTCAAATCAAGAATAAGTACCCATTACCGAGGAATGATTGATTTGTTTTGACCAGCTTCAGGGTTGCCTAAGACAAAGAAAACTGTGTTTCTAAGATCGACTTGAGATCTGTGCTACCATACAGTAGGATTAGCACTCCGATGTCCCTAAGATAGCTTCTACACTCGGTACGGCATTTATGAGTTCTTTGGTGAATGCCATCGGGTTAACAAAGCCCCAGCAGCTTCATGGATTTGATTGAACCCGATGTGTTCAGGCCTTATTTGGATTGTTCGTGCATTGTCTTCATTTGACGATATTTTGATCTATTTCCCGCAGCCGCGGAGGAGCACGAGCAGCATTCTTCGAGTCGTTTCTTCAGACTCTGAGGGATTAGTCAGTTGTATTGCTAAGTTTTTTGAGGTGCGAGTTTTCTGTTGAGTTCAGTCATTCCTTGGGCCACGTGTGTATCAGTAGAGAGGATATTCAGGTTTGGATTCCGAAAAATATAGAGGCAGTTCAAGAACTGGCCTCGCTGACCCACATCAGCTACAGAAGATCCGGAGTTTCTTGGGTTGCGCGGATTATTACCGTCGGTTTATGCGAGGGGTTTTCATCTATTACAGGCCCGATGACCCAGGTTGACCCAGAAGTGGTTGCCCAGTTCAGGTCGCCTCGGGACGAGTGTGAGGCGGAGCTTTACAGAAGCTCAGGACAGCTTTGACCAACGGCCGCCGGTGTTGGTATGCCTTTACGGGTTTCTCAGGGCCTTATACAGTATATTGTTGATGCACATCGCGTATTGAACTTGGTGCGTGTTGATGCAAGAATGGCAAGGTTATTGCATTTATGCTTTGCGACAGTTGAAGATCACGAGAAGAATTAATCCAGTTCATTGATTTGGAGTTAGCAACCATTGTTCACGCGCTGAAGATTTAGAGGCATTATTTATATGGGCGTTGTCGTGTGAGGTGTTTCACAGATCACAAGAGTTTGCCAATATTATTGTTCAAGCATAAGAGCTTAAAATTTGAAAGCGCAAGAGGAGGTGGTTTGGGGCTGTTGAAAGACTATGATATCACCATCTTGGGTATCATCTGGGAAAAGCGCCAATTGTAGTTGGCCGATGCATTGAGTAGGAAGTCAGCCAGTTAATAGGCAAGGCCTTGCGTATATTCCAGTCGGTGAGAGGCCGGCTTGCTTTTGGACGTTCAAACTTTAACCAATCAGTTCGTAAGGTTGGATTGTTTCTGAGCCAGCTGTGTGCTAGCTTGTTACATTTACTCGTTCTTCATTATTTGAGCGTATCCATGATCGGCCAGTTATAAAATGATCCTCATTTGGCTATGCTCCTTTAGAGAGTGTAAGCTGCGGCACGAAGTTGCCAAGACGGGTTACGATCGGAGATGATGAGTTTTGAGGATGCAGGTTTTCGTATTTTGTGTGCCCTAATGTTGGATGGACTTCGTGAGTTTAATTTAGAGGAGGACCCATAGTTTCCCGGTATTTCTATTCACCCGGGGCGCGCTAAGATGTATCAGGACTTGCGGCAGAATTATTGGTCTGGAGAGATGAAAGAAGGACATTGTTACCTATGTAGCTCGGGTGTTTGAATGTCAGCAAGTGGAAGTACGAGCATCAGAGACCTGGTGGTGTGAGCACGTGATTTTTGCCCTATATAATTACTCCAATAGAACTCAAACAAAAATAATTTTCTTTCATTATTTTGCAATTTTGTGGATTTTGTGACATGTTTGTAGTTAAATTGTTTGCATTTTATTTTGTGCATGATAATTCATTTTAAAAAATACAAAAAATATGCATTGTGCATTTAGGATTTAATTTCACATTTTTTTAGGTATTAATTTGTTTAGAACGAAACATGAAAATTTCACAAAAAAATAGTTCACTTTAATGTTTTTTTTTTTTATTTGTTTAAACCTTGAAATTGTCGCAAAATAGTTATTAAATAAATTTTAGGCATTAATTAGTTTTAGCTTAATTGTTAGCTTTAAATTTTGCTCTTCGGTAAAACTTAAGAAAAATAAATACAAAATTACAAAACAAAAAAAAAGAAAAGAGAATTAAAAAGAAAATAAAAATCAAAGAAGTGTTTTGGAAATTAAAGACCAGAATGGGCCATTTTTGCACCCAACCCCGACAATCCAAGCGGTCCAGGCCCAGGCGAATGCCCAACCCGGTCCCGGTCCCTAAGAGGGACCAAAGACGTTCGTTCCGCCGTATTTGAATCTGAGCCCCTCATTTCTCCTATCCAACGGTCCATAACCCCTGGTGATATAATTATAAAATTGTCGGATGGATTTAATAAATCAAAAAGACCGTTCCTTTCCTCCTCGTACAGATTTCTATGAACGGGCGACACCGCCGGAACCACCGCCGGCGGCGAACGCCGCCATGGCCAATCCATCCCAAAATCACACCCCAGATTCTCTTTCTCTTCCTCATTCCAAATATCAAGTCAGTTTCCCTCGAATCCTCCCATATCTCGTCGAATCTACATCAGAAGATTTTCCGGCCAAGTTGCCGGTTACGCCAAATGGTCCAAAATTAACACCATTGGACCGCCTTGACCTCCTCTACCCAACCCCTATAGCCGCTTGGCTCGAATATGACCAGAACAGTTCGAATATCTACTTCAAGTTTTCCGGCCAAAACCCTAAAATGGCCAAAGTACATGCAACTGATGTCAAAGGGCCCCTGGACCTCCCTCGTAAGGAATGGATCGTCGATGCAGCTCAAATGACCTAAGCATGGCCGAATTTGGGAATAACACGACTAGCCGGAGTTTCTTTTTTCTCAGTAAGTTTCCCTAGGTTTCTTAACAGTTCTTTGTAGTGAATTAATTGTTGTGTTAATTAGAGCCTAATCGTATTTGTTTTGTGACTATTTGGTTCAATCGGTTAGTTTGATTGATATAATCTCTTTCATCTTACTTAGTCAAGTTTAGGATCTAGTCTGATTGTTGTTTCTGATTGAGTAGCTTTAATTCAAAAGATGTTCTTTAGATTTTCCGATTTAGTATTAAACCCTGTTTTAATTCGGGTAGATTGAATATTGATCAATTAAATGTGTAGGTTTATAATGGTTTTAGATTTTTAGGCTTACATTTTAGTTCTAGGTGATTAAATTAGTTACTTTTGGTACTGTTAAATGTTCAGTTTGACCTGATAGATTGGTCTGCTTATTAAAGCTTGGTTTAACTGACCTAAGGCGGGTAATTTTAGTTAGGAAGATGGGGTAGTTTGGGGAATAAACAAGAGAAATAAATTCAGACTAGGGGAGGTTACATGTGATGGTAATTTAGGTCTTATTTGGGGAAGGGTAGGTCATAGAAGCTTCTATCACCTATAAATAGGCATTCATTTGCCTTGCATAGGAAGTTTTGGGAGCCTCTAAAATTCCCTCCCATTATCGACAAGTTTCAGATCTGAAATTTGAAATCCAAACTCCAAATCTTCAAAAAAAAAAAAAAAGTCGAAAAGAAAAAGAAACAGAAATGCAGTAGAAAACCAAAAATACTGTTACATTGCCTTTTATAGGTTAATTTCAAGTTTTAGGCAGTGATCTTCATCTCTTCTAATTGCTAAAGCTTTCCTGAAGTATATTGGGTCTATTTCGAGTGGTTTTTGGGGTTCAATCGAGTCATTTCGGGCCCATCAGTTGGTGTTGTACTTCTGTAGTGTGTTCCTGAGTTTTGGTGAAGCTTTTTGGTTCAAAATTACTCCCGTTTGCTGGTTTGATTGCTGTTTATCATCTATTGCTGCTGACTTCCCTTTCTTCCCATTTTGTTCACATTCCAGGTATTTTCCAGCTTCAACTGATGTATGATTGGACTGAATCAGTCGATGCATTTGGTTTATTGAAGAAATGTCATAGTGCTCATGTTAACTTAGTGTCAATCTGCTTGAAGCCATATTAGTTCTAATGTTATAGCTGTTGAAATTTATAACATAGTAGTGATAGTTGAGATTAGGATGATTAGAACATATTATAATCTGCATAATGTAGACTGATTGGGACTGATTGAGACTGTTGGAACTTTTGGAATTTGTGATGTTTCATTTAGTGGTAGCTTTAGTATAGAATCGTTTAATATCATGTATAGCTTGATTTTGTTTTATTGAAATGTTAGGAACTTAAATCGAATTGGAAATCACAGATCGGTTTTGTAACTAATATGGGATAGTCTAAATCGAGTTTTGAATATCAACAAATCCAGGTGTTTAGACCTCAGACGTTCAATGCGCCAAAAATTATAATGATTATCTAATATCTCTCATCCGCTAGCTTATTGATTCAAATTTGTATAAGTGTGATTCAATAAATTTATGTTTCATCGTGTTAGTTTGAGGTTCCGTTCCAGAATTTGAATCTCCTTTGAGGCTGGGCATCGAATTGGCCAGAGATTTGAGATCTCGAAGTGGTTCAGCCCAGATTTTAGTTGGGCCAATCGTAAGCCCAAAGTGCCAAAGGCATCTCTACTGGTCCAGTCATATGGATGGTCCAATGCCTTTTCCAAGGGCGGGCCTCAAAACCCATTGTGCTAATAGCTTATGCCCGGGTTGATTTCGTTAATGTTCATTTAATACGGTAATTAATTAGGGTTTCTTCTTTTATTTTTAGAGACAAAATAAATAGAAAATTGTAGTTGCTTTAGGATCGACCTTTAAATAATAAACGAGGTGAGCCCCGCCAAATAAAATGCATAAATTGTGGGGCCCTCGATAAATGTTTATACAACAATACTTAGACTTCGGGATGAGCCTTTTAGCGAATTGCACGACTTTCCCCAAAGATAATAACACGTTAGCCACTTTAGGCATGTATTTTAAATAATTTTACCTTCCTAAATACGGGTGCACATTTATGTGACCCAAATCCAAATCCCAACGAAGTCGAAATGTGTCAAAAACCGCGGGCGCATTTATGTGACGCGGTTCGAGACGTGTTTTCACGACGTTGCAATTCTCTTAAAATAATAATAATAAAAGCGGTTCAAAGTTAAAAAGCATAAGCTAAAACATGTACTGAAATCAAATAAATTAGCCAAATATGACAGTTGAGCGACCGTGCTAGAACCACGGAACCTGGGAATGCCTAACACCTTCTCTCGGGTTAACAGAATTCCTTACTCGGATTTCTGGTTCGCGGACTGTTAACAGATTCATAATTTCCTCAGTTCGGGATTCAACCGGTGACTTGGGACACCATTAATCTCCCAAGTGGCGACTCTGAAATCTTAATAATAAATCTCGTTCCGATTGTCCCTTAAGTGGAAAAACTCCTTTATGCCCTTGCGGGTGTAGTAAGAAAAAAGGAGGTGTGACAGCTCTGGCGACTCTGCTGGGGACAAGAACCCAGAACTTTGGTTCAGGGTTCAGAATTCGAGCTTAGATATATTGTTGTATTTGGCTTTATCTGATTTTCCTACATGTTTCATGCTAAATGTGCAAAATGTTGATTTTACCGCTTTGATATTATCTGAACTGTATATAAACTGTGTCGAAACCCTTCTCTTCTCACCTCCGGGGATGTGCTTACTGGTTGAGACTCCCTATCTGTTAGTGTCAATACCCTGAAATAAGAAAGAGGCCGGACAAGTTACTAAGCCGGATGGCCTTTTGGTTCCCGGTACATAGCCCCCTCCTCGACTCGAGTTGTCCGCTCGGGTACACAGTCTAGAACCTATACCCAGGCTTTGAACCTAGAATAACTTGACCTCATGCCGGATCCCTAGTAGGAATGCTTATCTGCATCACGTGCATTTTGACTTAGGGGACTCAACACAGGGGTTGGGTCCGTCTAGGACTGGTGTACCCGTAATAATGGACCATCCTGATGCATCCTACTTGTGCATTTATCTGTTTGGGACTCGCATGCTGACCGGCTTTGAATATCTGGGAAAAATTGGAAAAACCAAAAGAGAAAATAGCAGTGTAGAGAGTTAATTTCCTATATTAGCAAAGAACAATGTCCAAGTAGTGCCGAAATGCTGCCGAATTTTTGAGAAAATGAAAAAAAAAGGAAGAAAAGTTCTTTTTAGTTTGCTAATGGAAAAGAAAAACAAAAAGAGTTTTATTTTCAAATTATATTATTTTATTTGCCACTGAAAAGAAAAAAAAAAGAGTCTTGCTTTCAGAAATAGTGTATTTGCCAACAAAAACCAAAAAAAACGGAAAAAAAATGAAGAAGAAAAACAAAACGAGTCTTGTTTTCGAAAATAGTTAGTTTTATTTGCCCGAACTACGCTGGTTTGATTCTCACCGGATGTGAGATACGTAGGCAACCCTCATCGGGTCCAACCTCCCCTTTTGCAAAAATAGCCAAAAAATGCCAAAATTTTTAATTTCATCATGAATAAGTCGGGTGCCGCCATTCTTGTTTAAAATAAGTCGAATGTCCCCAAAAGGGCGCCGGAAGGCTGTTTTTGCAAGAACAGCCACCCTGAGTCATTTTTAACGGTTAGCAGGCACAGCCTTAAAATCTTCTTTATGAAGTGCTGAAAGGCCGTATCCGCAATACCGGCTGTTTGTTTAAATTGGAAATTTGAACAGAGATTGTGCCATTTTTCTCTTTTAGGTCAAAATAAGTGATTAAAATCACCTTAATAAATGTGCAGGATGAGCACGACTCAAAATGAATTATTTTCAATCATGCATAAAATCCCTTTGGAGTTACGTCTGTGGTGGAACGATTTAGGCGGAGAAGGGCAAGATGCAGTCAAGAAACATTTGAAAGGGCTTACCGGTTTGCTCGATATTGTGCCTCGGGGAGATATTATTAGAGCACTGGTTACATGTTGGGACCCAGCACATAATGTGTTCCATTTTTCGGACTTTGAGCTTACCCCGACATTAGAGGAAATAGCTGGCTACATTGGAAAGGATGAGGTTCCGTTGAGGCACAAATACTTGGTTGCCCCCAGAGTTGTAGCCGTGCACAGATTTCTAGACTCTTTGAAGATAGTCAGAACCGTCCATAACACAGATCTGGCAAATGGCTTTTGTACTCTGAGCTTCATATATCATCGATATGGCCATATCGGGGGGTTCAACAACCCAGAAAGTAAGATATGTAGCAAAGGAAACCGCCAGAAGTGGGAGGAGCATCGACGTTTCGCCTTCATGGTAGCTTTCCTGGGGCTTTTAGTATTTCCAAGGAAGGATGGGAACATTGACATAAAAATAGTTGGGGTCGTCAGCACGTTAATTACTCAAGCCAAAAGTACACTTGCACCTATGATATTGGCCGACATCTTCCGTGCTCTTACAGCCTGCAAGGCCGGGGAAGCTTTCTTCGAGGGGTGCAGTCTATTGTTACAAATGTGGATGATCGAGCATCTGTGTCATCGTCCTCAGTTTTTGAGCTACGGGTCTCCAGAAAAAACATGCATAGAAGAGTTTTACACGAGGATTAAAGGGGCCGAATTGCCAGAAGGAGTCACGGGTTGGACAACATATTTTCGGTCCCTCACTGCTAGCCAAATAGAGTGGACACTGGGATGGTTACCCGTTGATGAAATCGTATATATGCCGGCAGCCCGACCACATTTCCTTCTGATGGGGCTTAGAAGCATTCAGCCTTACGCACCGTATCGAGTGTTGAGGCAGCTGGGGAGATGCCAGATAGTACCCAAGGATGATGATCTTAGTTTGCAAGTGGTTGAGATTGGCCCTGATGGCCAGTTTCCTGAAGCAATGGTCCGCCAAGTCTGGAGCGAATGTCAATATTTGGCGGCAAACACTTGTGTTCGAGATCGAGCCAAAGGAGAAGTGTCGCCTGATTATCAGGCTTGGTATAGAAGGGACGTTGCATTCGGAAGACCGGCCAAACGACCGCACATCCAGGAATTTGTTGAATCATCACGAGAACAGTGGGCTTGGTTAACTAAAGAAAATGAGTATAGGGCCTGCATAGGAGCATTGGAAAAACAGGTCCAGGACCTCCGATTTGAGAATAGCTTGCAAGCCGCGGCTGATGAAGGTGAGAAAAAACAATTGGCCAAAGAGAATGAAGCCTTGCGAGCCCAAATCCAAAAAATGAAGTTAGAGGCCGATAATCATGTCAGGAGTGCCAAAGATGCAAAGCTTATAGCAAATCTAAGGCAAAAGGTGAACGACTACAGTTTTGACCGCAACAAGGCAGAAAAGGAATTAGCTGGGGTCCGGAAGCAATTGGCTAAAAATGCAGAAGAACGGGCCCGCATGGTTAAACAGTTAAAAGAAGAATATGACAATGAGGTCACAGGATTAAAGAAAAAGGTCATTGCCACAGAAAACCGAATGATCAAACAGGCAAAAGAATTCAAAGTCGAAAGAGAACATTGTTACATGGCATTGGCACAGTTAGAAATGGACTTGCAACAACTCCGGGAACAAAGCCAGGCGGCTGAGCGGACTTTGGAGGCTAGGGCCCAACAGATAGGGCGGTTGCTTCAAGAGAAAGGAAGAATCCGAGAGAGAATCTTAACCGTTGCTCATTCCATTACTAGGAAATGTCAAATGTGCGAGAACATGACCCGTACCACCTTCTTGGCGTCAGTGATGATATTTGCATATAGGCCCGCGGCGAGACCGAATGATGTCCCGCGGGCACCATGAGCTTTAATGTATTCGTAATTGTCTTTGAGTCTGCACTCCTTCTTCTACTAAAAAACAAAAAAGGTTTGTCGTCCGAGTCTGTATTTCCTTTTTTGGGAGTTAGGTCATTTGGGTTTGTATTTCTTTTTACCAGAGTTTGTATCTCCTTTTCGTTAAAAGACAGTCAGTTGATTGAGTGTGTATTTTGTTTGAATTAGAATAGGGATGATGGAGTTTGTAGTTCTTAGAGTCTGTTAGTTGTTTTGAGTCTTTGTAATAGGCAAATTTGCTATCAATAAAATTGAAATTGCCAAAAATATCATGCTCCTACTTTGCATTTATTTTTCACGAACTACGCTTGGTCTGATTCACGCAGGGTCGTGATACGTAGGCAATCTCCATAGGATTCGACCGTTTCTAAATAATAAAAGGGAAAACCAGAAAGGAATGATACAAACAGGGGAAAAACCAAAGGAAAGAGAACCAAAAGAGGGAGAGCAAAACAAAGTGAAAAGATAAGAGTGGGAACTAATTGGCAAGAAAAGAAATGAAAGCCGGGATGACGCATGTGAATGAATAGAGGCATAATAGAAATGTTTGACTGCTTAGGTGCATCCACCCATCAATGTGCGGTTATCTATTTGTTAATGCCCTAACCGCTAACAAAGTTGTTGTTGATAAGTCCAGGCCAGTGGTTAAGCTGACCGGCATTCTGGCAACCCATCCTTACAACACCCGCTCCAAGGACAAGTCAAACATGGTCAATCAGGATTTAGATGCAAGCATTGTCGACCCATCCAGAGAGGAGGAGGTAGTGGACGTTAATACAATGAGGCAGGAGATGTATAAACTGAAGCAACAAACGGCCGAGATGTACCAGGCCTGGTCGAAGGGACATCCACCACCAGTCTATCCTGCCAACCCCAATTACCTCCCACCACCAGCTCAACCCCAAGATCCTCCCACAGTGAACTCATCTCCTGCTTTCCCTACTTACCAGCAGTACTACGGAACCACCTCTCAGACACCACCACCACCACCACCCAAACAAATTCCATGTCCTCCACCACCAATTGCTCCAGTATTCGTGGCTCCCCCACCTGCCACGCTACACAGGTCATCTAGCGAACCCGTGTTCCAAACTCATGATAACCAGTACTACCCACCCGAAGCCACTTTCAAACCCCCAGAACCATACCCTTACACTCCCCGCCTTGATCTCTCAGCTGAAGAAGAAAAGCCTCCCAAAAACCCTGAGCAAGATGAAATGATCCGAAAGGTCAAGAGCCTAGAACAGTCATTCCGAAATATGCAGGGACTCGGAGGACAAGTAAGTGTAGCCTACAAGGACCTGTGCCTGTTTCCTGACGTCCAGTTGCCAGCAGGATTCAAGTTACCCAAGTTTGACTTATATGATGGCCATGGTGACCCGGTGGCCCACTTAAGGGGATTCTGCAGCAAGATGAGGGGAGCTGGGGGAAAAGATGAGCTATTAATGGCTTACTTTAGTCAAAGCTTAAGTGGAGCAGCGTTAGAGTGGTACACACGACAAGATCATGCTCGGTGGTACACCTGGGACGACCTGGCTCAAGCATTTGCATGTCATTTTCAATACAATCTCGAAATTGTCCCGGACCGTCTGTCACTGACCAAAATCGAGAAGAAGCCCGGAGAAAGCTTTAGAGAGTACGGTTTCCGTTGGAGAGAACAGGCAGCAAGAGTTGATCCTCCGATGAAAGAGAATGAGATGGTTAATTATTTCCTTCAGGCTTTGGAACCAACCTACTATGGTCATCTGGTGTCCGCAGTGGGGAAAACTTTCAATGAGGTCGTGAAGATGGGAAGTATGGTGGAAGAGGGTCTCAAGTCTAACAAGATTATGAGCTATTCAGCACTCAAAGCAACTACGCAGGCTATTCAAAGCGGCACCGGAGGAGTATTGGGAAAGAAGAAGAAAGAAGAAGTGGCAGTAGTGGAATCAAGGGTTTGGTCCAGGAGTCCGTCACCATATTATCACCAACCTCGCCCTCACCCCCAAGCTTACCCACATACTCCATATGGCCCACCACAGCATTACTACCCACCTCCTACTCCCCATTTCTCCGTCCATCATGCCCAGACATACCCCCAACCTCCTACCCATGCACAATGGCGCGCACCCACTCCCCAAAATACTTACCCATCTCAAAACGCTTACCCACCCCCAAGAACCAACAGAAATGCCGCTGGAACCAGTTACCGACCCAATCCCGCATTTAAGAATGATAGGTTGCAAAAGAAGAAGACTTTTACTCCCTTGGGTGAATCTTATACTAGCCTGTACCACAGATTAAGGCAGTTGGGCATGTTGAACCCGATCGAACCCAAATTACCAAACCCTCCCCCAAGGAACCTGGACCATTCAGTAAACTGTGAGTATTGCTCAGGAGCGCCTGGACATGACACGGAGAAATGTTGGCATCTGAAAACTGCCATTCAGGAACTTATTGATACACGGAGAATTGAGGTGCAGGCTCCGGAGACTCCCAATATCACGCAGAATCCGCTACCAATTCATCATGAGGCTCACATGATCGAGTTAGTGCAGAAGGGAGAATACAAGAAGCCGTCACAAACTGTGATGATGATTAAGGCAAGTGAAAATAAAGCAAATGAGAAATTGGTTGATGGGAAAGCCTTGGTCGCAGTGGACCGAACAGTCAGTGAACCAGTGATGATAATAAAACCAGAGCCTGTTAAGGTGACAATACCAGGAGCAGTTGTTAAGCCTGTGTTGGTTGTAAAAGGCGCTCGAACAGAACCAGTTATCATTAAACCGGTGACCCAGTTGCCTGTGGTTAGTGAGAAAGCTGTCCCGTGGAATTATGACAGAGTGACTGTGATGTACCAAGGAAAGGAAATTAAAGAAGAAGTGTGCGAAACTCATGGGTTGACTATATCAGGGAGGTGCTTCGCCCCTGAGGAATTGAGAAAGGTTAAAGCAGCTAAAGACAATCCGGCACCGACAAAGAGGGCTGTTACTGAAGAAGAAGCTGAAGAGTTCCTGAAAAAGATGAAGGCTCAGGACTATTCGATTGTGGAACAATTGAGAAAAACCCCGGCACAGATCTCATTATTGTCCTTGTTGATCCATTCGGATGAACACCGCCGGGCGTTGATGAAGATTCTAAACGAAGCTCATGTGCCAGATAAAATCACTGTGAATCATCTTGAGAAGATTGCAAACAAAATTTTTGAGGTGAACAGGGTAACATTTTCTGATGATGAGTTGCCATTGGAAGGAACTGAACATAATAGAGCCCTTTACCTCACAGTGAAGTGTGAAGATTCTGTGGTACCTCACAGTGAAGTGTGAAGATTCTGTGGTAATTCGGGTGCTAATTGATAATGGGTCTAGTGCAAACATTTGCCCTCTTTCCACTCTAGAAAAGTTGAAAGTTGACAGGGAAAGAATTCATAAAAATAGCTATTTGTGTGCGGGGATTTGACGGCGGAGGGAAAGACACAGTGGGAGATATTGTGTTGGAGCTAACAATAGGACCTGTGGAATTCACTATGGAGTTTCAAGTGCTCGATGTCAGTGTTTCCTACAATCTTTTATTGGGACGGCCCTGGATTCATGCCGCAAAGGCGGTACCGTCTACTTTGCATCAAATGGTTAAATTTGAATGGGATCGGCAGGAGATCGTGGTCCATGGAGAGGACAATTCTTGTAATGCTATTACATCCTTCGAGGAAGTTGAAAATGACAAAGGCCCGTGGGTGTACCAAGTCATGGACGCAGTGTCAGTTGATAAAATCTCGGAAGGGGAGTGTGTTCCTATGCCCAAGATAGCTGCCGCATCTGTTATGGTAGCTTCAGAGATGATAAGGAATGGATTCTTGCCCGGAAAGGGGTTGGGCGCTTCACTGCAGGGAATCATACAGCCAGTATCTCTTCCCGGAAATCTGGACACTTTCGGGCTAGGTTTCAAACCCACTGCTGCTGACATAAGGAGAGCCAAAAAGATGAAAAAGAGAGTGTGGACCCTACCAAAACCCATTCCTCGCCTTTCCCGTTCCTTCGTCCGGCCTGGTACTAAACAACGCCCAGCAACAGCACTACCAAATTCTATGGTGATAGAACCTGACAAAGAGTTGATCGAAAAGTTTGAAAGGGTGTTCGATGAAGTGAATATGGTAGAGCCAGGCGAAGGTCCAAGTAAAGTCGATGTGCAGTTCGTGGGGTCTCAGGCCAAGCTCAATAACTGGGAAGCTACTCCTCTTCCAACTCGGAAGGAGTCGTGGTAGTTAGCTTTGGATTTTCCTTTGAGTATTAGTTCTGGATTATTTCCAGGGTTGTAATTCAGATTTCTATGTTCCGTCCATTTGGATAAGTTAAACTTTGTGATTTTTACAATTTTAATGAAATGCAATTTCCTTTTCTCTTCACTTCTGATAGCCTTCATTTTGTTTTCTTTTCTCTCTTGTACAGTCCCTTTTATGCTGGTTTCAATGATGTGTCATGCATGAGGAGTCTCCGGCCTAGTCTTGATATTCCATATGAAATAGTAATACAAGAAATTGAGTGTGATGGCGAGGGTGAATACGATGACGAGGAAGCTTTGGAAGAAATCAGTAAAGAATTAAATCAATTTGAGGAAAAACCCAAACCTAACTTGAATGACACAGAGGCAATCAATCTAGGGGATCAGGAAAATGTTCGGGAAACAAAAATAAGTGTCCATTTGGAAGCCCCGCTCAGGGAGGAGATAATTAAATTGTTGTTTGAGTACAAAGATGTTTTCGCATGGTCATATGATGATATGCCGGGTCTAAGTACCGATCTGATGGTCCACAAATTGCCCATTTATTCGGAATGCCCCCCTGTCAAGCAGAAGTTGAGGAAATTCAAAAAAGATATCAGTGTGAAAATTAAGGAAGAGGTTACTAAGCAGTTTGAGGCGAAGGTCATACGGGTTACTCGATATCCTACCTGGTTAGCTAATGTGGTGCCAGTACCAAAGAAAGATGGGAAGACCAGAGTATGTGTTGATTACCGTGATCTCAATAAGGCGAGCCCGAAGGACAACTTCCCACTCCCAAACATCCATATATTGATTGACAATTGTGCCAAACATGAGATTGGTTCCTTCGTTGGATTGTTATGCGGGCTATCACCAGATTTTGATGGATAAGGAGGATGCGGAAAAGACGGCATTCATCACGCCTTAGGGAACGTATTATTACAGGGTCATGCCATTTGGGTTAAAGAACGCAGGCGCAACGTATATGAGGGCAATGACTACCATGTTCCATGACATGATACATCAGGAAATCGAGGTCTATGTGGACGACGTGATCATAAAGTCGAGGAAACAATGTGACCATGTTAGGGATTTGAGGAAATTCTTCCAGAGACTCCGCAGGTACAACCTCAAGCTTAATCCAGCAAAGTGTGCGTTTGGAGTCCCATCGGGGAAGTTGTTGGGATTTGTGGTGAGTCGGCGTGGTATTGAATTAGACCCGTCTAAGATCAAAGCCATCCAGAAGCTACCGCCGCCAAGGAACAAGAAAGATGTGATGAGTTTGCTTGGCAGGTTGAATTACATCAGCAGGTTCATTGCCCAGCTTACAACTACTTGTGAGCCCATTTTCAAGCTGCTAAAGAAAGATGCTGCGGTCAGATGGACGGACGAATGTCAAGCAGCATTTGACAAGATTAAGAAGTATTTGGCTAGTCCACCTGTGTTGGTCCCGCCAGAGCCAGGAAGGCCCTTGATCCTTTACTTGACTGTGTTAGACAATTCTTTTGGTTGTGTACTGAGGCAGCATGACATCACAGGAAGGAAAGAGCAGGCGATTTACTACCTCAGCAAGAAGTTCACATCATATGAGGTAAAATACACTCAACTCGAGAGGACGTGTTGTGCTTTAACATGGGTAGCGCAAAAGTTGAAACATTATTTGTCAGCATATACTACCTATCTCATCTCTCGGTTGGACCCATTGAAGTATATTTTTCAAAAGCCCATGCCCACAGGGAGGCTGGCGAAATGGCAAATCCTGCTTACGGAGTTTGATATTGTCTACGTGACTCGGACTGCAATGAAAGCACAAACGCTGGCTGATCATCTAGCTGAGAATCCCGTTGATGATGAATATGCACCTTTGAAAGCATACTTCCCGGACGAGGAGATAATGCATGTTGAAGATTAGAACAGGTCGAGAAGCCTGGATGGAAACTGTCTTGATGGAGCTGCCAATG
>NW_017677305.1:29103-31911 GCF_001879085.1 Nicotiana attenuata
TTGTTGCAGTAAATGGAGGCAAAAACCTTCAAATCTGTGACTAAGAAGGCAGTTGTCGATTTCGTACATTCAAATATCATATGCCGGTTTGGGATCCCGAAGGTAATCATCACAGATAATGGTGCCAATGGTAGAAGGGTCAAGGCAATGGCATGAAAAACTACCTTTCGCTTGTTAGGCTCTACTATCCGCACTTCAGTAGGAGTGACTCCCTATTCATTGGTGTATGGAACCGAAGAAGTAATACCTGCAGAAGTTGAAATCCCGTCCCTCCGGATCATCGCTGAGGCAGAGATTAATGATGATGAATGGGTTAAAGCCCGCCTGGAACAACTAAGTTTGATTGATGAGAAGCGACTGGCAGCAGTGTGTCACGGTCAATTGTACCAACAGAGAATGGCAAGAGCATATAACAAGAAAGTGCGTCCGCGGAAGTTCGAAATAGGACAGCTGGTGCTGAGACGTATCCTACCTCATTGGGCTGAGGCAAAAGGAAAGTTCGCCCCAAACTGGCAGGGGCCATTTGTTGTAACCAGAGTTTTGTCCAATGGTGCTTTATATCTAACGGACATAGAAGGAAAATGTGTAGAAATGGCTATCAATTCTGATGCGGTCAAGAGATATTATGTATGATTTCTTTATCTTTGTGTACCTGATTGTATTTGGCATGTTTTGAGATTGAAATGATGAAGGCATTTTGTTCTGCTATCCAAACACTTTATCCTTTGTTATCCCTTTGAGCCTTATTATATTTTCTTTTGTATCCCTCTTTCGGAATCAACAACAAAACTTGAGAATCGAACGGGGAAATCAATTGGGGAAAACAAGAAAAGAAAAAGGAAAATAAAAGAAAAGAAAAAGGAAAAATAAAAAAAAAGAAGAAAAAAAAGAAAAAAAAACAAAGAAAAGAAAAAGAAGGAAAGGAAAAAGAAAAGAAGAATAGTAGAAAAGAAACATCGCAACGATGAAGCGATCTTATTTCTTGAACTACGTTTGACTTGATCCCGAAAGGGTACGCAGGCAGCCTCACTGAGGTTCAGTCACAACAGAAGAAAAATCCAAGAATCTCCAAGAAGGAAACTGGGGCAGAAGTTATGGTTGTTGCAAGAGATATGATTCCGAAAGTTGTAATGTTGAACCCACATTTGAATTATTTTGAGCTTTTATACCTTTCTTTCTAAAACCCATCCAAAAGCCACATTACGGTCCAAAGAAAGACCTTCTGATCAATATTCAAGAAATTTCAATACGGGCAGGTAAAGCGACTCATGTTGGAGACAACACTCTGGTGACATAAGGAAAATGATGAAATGAGAGAGTCTTATCGGTGAAAACCCTCACGGGCACCATAGGGCGATGTGAGTTGAGAGAAATGAAAATGAGAGAGTCTTATTGGTGAAAACCCTCACGGGCACCGTAAGGCGAGGTGAGTTTGAGAGATATTAAAAATAAGAGAGTCTTATTGGTGAAAACACTCACGGGCACCGTAAGGCGAAAGTGAGTTTTTCAGTTGGGCAAATGAAAGAAGTCTGTGGTTGAAAGTTGTTTGAAACATGGAAAAACAAGCAAGGTTTGGGTTTGGCGAGAGTCGGGCAGGAAAGTATGAGACAACAAATGTGGTAATTAACAATTGATTGGCTGGACAGACTAGGCTGGAATCCAAAATGCATGGCACAATCAATGGAATCAGCCTTTCCGCTCAGATAAGTCCTATCCTTTTTCGCTTCATTACAACTCATTCGTTTTCAGAGTTCTTCTATCCTCAAAACCTTCGAGGTCATTGCATTTCATTCTCTTGAAGTCTGTCTACAAGATGTTTTAGTGTCAGTTCTATTCAAAAACAAAAGAAGGACGTCAAAGCTAATTACCAGCTTCCCAGTTAGATGGCACAACAAGGTGGGGACATGTCAAAAGAGAGTAAAATATGAAGGACCAATGAAAATCAATGGAATAATCAGATGGTTGTGAGGGAGAAGCAAGGTTCACAAGAAGGGAACAGAAACACCAAACAGTAATACGAGGTAAAACATATGGGTCATCAAGATTAGAGGGTTGAAAGTCAATTGGGAAATCGTGGCAAGTCAAAGCAAGTCCAAAGAAGCAAGTCAGAGCAAAGTCGGAAGCGGGAGCATGGCCAACAAGAATGCCAGCAGCTAACCACCATTTTACATTAACAAATTTTCCTTTGATTGAAACTGGGGCAGAAATTTTCTTTGTTGTTTATTTTGTTGCAGTCAGAAGCCCACCTGGAGAACAAGGGAATACTTTTCAAGTTTCAGCAGTCAGGCGCCCACCTGGACAACAAGGGAAGTGCAATTCAATTTTAGCTTTTAATTTTTAATATTTGATAACATGTTGTATCCAGTTACCAAACTGGGGCAGAAATTTTCTTTGTTGTTTATTTTGTTGCAGTCAGGAGCCCACCTGGAGAACAAGGGAATACTTTTCAAGCTTCAGCAATCAGGAGCCCACCTGGAGAACAAGGGAATACTTTTCAAGTTTCAGCAGTCAGGCGCCCACCTGGAGAACAAGGGAAGTGCAATTCAATTTTAGCTTTTAATTTTTAATATTTGATAACATGTTGTATCCAGTTACCAAACTGGGGCAGAAATTTTCTTTGTTGTTTATTTTGTTGCAGTCAGGAGCCCACCTGGAGAACAAGGGAATACTTTTCAAGCTTCAGCAGTCAGGAGCCCACCTGGAGAACAAGGGAATACTTTTCAAGCTTCAGCAGTCAGGCGCCCACCTGGAGAACAAGGGAAATGCAATTCAATTTTAGCTTTTAATTTTTAATATTTGATAACATGC
>NW_017677306.1:0-25912 GCF_001879085.1 Nicotiana attenuata
GAAAACACGAACACATTAGTTCAAAACCTCTCTTTCACACAAAAAAAAAACTCTTCTACTCTCTTTTCTCTGGTTACTTGCTATTGTTCCAAGTCAGACGGTTGCAAGCCAAGGCTGATTACTCTACTCACTTGCTCCTCACTTTGTGTTTAATATCTTCTTTACTGGTATGTTCTAATTTCAATTCAAGTCCCAAAACAATATGCTTCTCCTATTACTTCAATTTGTCATGTTTCTAATATGCTTCCATCTATGGTTTTGTTGCTCAACCTGCAATTAACATGCCTACTTCACTGTTTTCTTTACTGCATGCTTCTGAATAAACCCCCTTAGGATTAGCCTGCTCTTGAATCCCTTTCTAGTGCATCCCAATGTGACTATGTTTCTCTGATCCCTAGCATGCACCTTTCTGTGTAAAGAAGTTGGCTATCCTAAGTCTGTTTGATTCTGTATTACCGTGAAGTTCATGTTGTACTTTAAAGCCCTGACCCCTTTCAAGGCTCCTCTGATTCTGTACCTCTGTGCATCTGTGCTTACTTTGTGCCCTATACTTACCCCAAATCCCCGTTACCCCTGAGTGGATGTGTGTGCTTGTTTGATTCCATGTATTGAAGTGTTGATGAACCTTTTTTGGTTTTGTATTTGGTTTGATTGATTGTTAGTCACCTTACCCTTTTAAAATTGTCTTATTTAATAACTCCCTCTTTTGTTTTACAAAACTATTACAAACAAGTCTTTTTCAAACTGTTTTCCTACTTAAATCTTTTCAAAACTATGTCAAGCACTCTCACTCTACTCTTAGACCACTAAGTTCAGCCCCTTTTGTGTGAGCCTTGCCTTGGGACCCTTGAGCTCCCTCTGAACTTGGACTTACAAAAGCTGGCCTTTCCACACTGCACTTACTCTGTCTTGGCTATGAAATCTGGGTGTGAGCACTGTCCAGGATCCCTTGAGGTCCTTAGGGAACTCTGACACACCCGAATATGAGAAAGGCTAAGAATCATGGCATTTGAGGCATTCTAGAGATTTTGGGCCTATCAGTAGGCTCCCTATAGCATAACTTTTTTTTCTTTCTTATTTCAATTGTGTAATTTATGCAAATGGTTTGTAATAACTATTGTAAACAACTCCGGGGATGGATAGTGGAAAGGGAAGGGGTGACTATTCATGCTTTAGCTATTAAAAGGGTAGAAAACATGTTATTAGGTTTATATTCCTACTCGCGCAATAGAAACCATGCTTAGGACTCATTTCATGCATTAGAGATCATGTTCCCTAGGACTTACACTTATTGTTTTCAACATGTCCATTTCGCTATCATATCACTTAGAAAATCCTGTGTTAAATGTGTTAATAACCGGTATTTTTTGCGATCATGTTCTTACTGCCATACGCATTTAGAGATCCTGTTTTAAGGCTAAACAACACTAACAAACATATCATTCCTGCATATTCTGGAAATCATGTTCAAACGCTGTAATATTTGTGCATGTAGAAATCCTGCTTAGGATTCTGCATTTTTGCGCATTAGATACCATGTCTTTTAGATTTTATATTTGCTTACGCACGCTTAGGCCAACTATGAATGCGCAAAAAGGGGATAAAACAATTTTACTCAGTTCTTACAACTAACTGGTGATAATTCTATGTGCTGAACACCTAGAATAGCATATTTAAACAACTCGTTTTCAATCAGTTTTCCTTACTTCTGAGGATTGGTATACTATCTCACACCTAAGCAAGTCTTAGGCAACCAAGCTGTTAAAATCGGAAATCTGCCTTCTTGTGTGTGCTGTCTAAATTCTCAACAGGTTTTAAAATCAATAGGCAAACTGATTAGGCCTTTCTGAGTAATACAACAAATCGGCTATCTGCTTACCTTCTAAAAAGCACCTAGATGTGATGCTTTAGGAATCTGAATACTGCCCTTAACTGTGCTTGAGTCGTGCTGCTTATGTGTTTGTTTGAGGAGGAAACTCTGAGCCTTTTAATTGCTCCCATTTTGTGTGAAAGTCCTAAATGTTTTTGAATGTCGCCTTACAATTTTTGCCCTTTTTAAAACCTTAGGGGTACGTCTAGAACCACCTATAGGTAGAGGTCCTAACTCTCTCCAGGATCATTAAGAAGGGATGGGTAGCAGCACGCGATAGGAATCCGAGACCAACACTCGCTTTGCATGACCAATAAGGGGACGGGAAGGGTAGACATGGATATGATGACTGGTGCGCTAATGACATGCGTAGCCCCTTCCTAAGGAGTGATTATCGGGCATTGTACTGATGTGATCCTATAGGCTAAACAACCTAGGACACCCTTTTACGTTCGCAAATATGCTTAGAATGTACTTTTTTTTCTAGCTTTTCATTAACTATTTTTTGTAAAACATCTGTATACTTAAACTTAAATCCCTAACTATTTGAACCATACTTGTTTATTAGCTAATTGTACAAATCCACAAAAAATGTTTGGCCGGGAACGACACTAAGGGATCCTGAGGGGTGCCTAACACCTTCCTCTTAGGATAATTTCAAGCCCTTACCCTGTCTCTGGTTACCAAACGTAGTTATAAATGAACCCAATAGGTGCCCTAACGCACCTTAAATCGTTAGGTGGCGACTCTTCAAAAAATGCAAACCCCTTTCACAAAAGGAACGAGTTGTCTCAACAAAAATGTCACAAATCCGATTTCGCGAGAAAAAAGGGGGGCGCGACAACATGGCGACTTTGCTGGGGATTTTTAGGCTTTTACCATTTCAGACAGTTTTTGTGAATTTGTACCTCCCTATGTACAATTATTTGTTTAAATCCTTTAAGCGTTTAATTTCTTCTTCAAAAGCAAACTAATGTATCTTTCTTGTTTCCTTCCTTTATAACCGGTTTAAATTATAAAATAGCTGTATTTATCGCTTTCTTAACGTGCAAATACATGACAACATGCTTTTAATTATTGAATAATCATGCTCAACATCATACTCCACTCGTGCCAAACAAAATACTATAGCAACGCTTGATGAGTGGTTGCGCCCTTCCTATATCATTACCCCCTAAATTCGGAAAGGCTTATTTGCGGTAAAACTAGTCGATCAGCGGTGCAGTCGACGGTTCCGTGCCTTCCCCCTTTGAGTTGTCCGCTCAAGGGTACCAGTCTAAAACCCCATACAAACCTTACTCTGTTATTGTTGTTGCATGCATCATGGTCAAACTTAGCTGGGTCAGTTATGTTTTCCACATAATGATCCTTTAAGATAGCCTTGTCCAAAAGTCACTAGGTTTCCTAAACCCAAACGGACATCACCACGTTCTGTGCATTTATTTGGAGACTAAATGCTTCATGCATTTATTTGGCTACCCTATTTTGGGATTGTGAAAGGGCCGTGTTCCGCTTTGGGGACATCGAAATGACACCTTTGCTAGAAGAGATAGGAGGACTGGCCGGTCTAGTATGGGAAACCCCGGGTTTTCTAATGCCTGAGAACCACACAGGCAAAGGTTTCCTAAAAATGATGGGTTTGAAGAAGAATGCGGAATTGGTATGCCTAAAGGAATCGTACATCCCTTTTGACTACCTGTATGAAAGGTACGGTCACAGCAAATCATACCGTACCTACCATGACGAGTTTGCCATCACATCCTTGGGACATATCCATCGTAGGGTATTCGTCTTCATGTTTCGCTTCCTGGGTCTGATCGTGTTTCCAATGAAGAAAGGGAGAATCCATACTAGGCTGGCTATGGTAACCAAGACCCTAATGGAGGGGATTGGTGGGCAGACATTCAGCATTGTACCCATGATCATTGCAGACATATACCGAGCCTTAGAGAAGTGTCAACAAGGAGCGAGACACTTTGAAGGCTGCAATCTACTACTTCACCTTTGGCTCATGGAACATCTCCAAAAGGGCGAATACCGACAAGAAATTTAGCGAAGGGCCTGGGATGATCACATCACTTTCCACCATCCAAAGTGAATGAATTACATCCCCGACATGTTCGCTCAGCCTAAGAATGCCAAAGAATGGGTTGAGCTCTTTGATAATCTGACTGAAGAACAGGTTCAATGGATGTTCGAGTGGTTTCTGACAGAGGAGTTCATCGCCCGATCCAAAGATGCACCTTTCCTGATACTGATTGGTCTAAGAGGAACATACCCTTACGTCCCTCTTCGAGTTATGAGGCAAGCAGGTAGGAAGCAAGTCATACCCAGGGTCGACAAGATGAGCCATCTTCGAGCTGACTTCCAAAATGATGATAGTCCCCACAAGTGCCAAGCCCAGCACATGTGTCACTACAAGATCGTAATGGAGAAAGACATCATTGAGCCAAACAGATATCATGCCGGTTGTACCCCTTTCTATTCTGGTTGGTTGGAAGACAATTGGGATGGTCTGTGCAAGCCAGAGTCGTTCAAGGCCACAGAATTATAGATGAAAAGGCCGAGGCACAAGTCAAATGCAACCAGCTGCGCAAAAGGATCCGTGAATGCGAGAGCAAACACCGCGAGATACACGAGTCTAACAAGAAGATGATTGAGGAATGGAGAGACATGGCTATCAGTACCAACAAAAGGCTAGGATACTTAGAGCGAGGCATAGTAGAACTAGAGGGAAAATTTCTCAAAAGGGTTGAAGACTGTCAAAAGGCTGAAGGGACCGAAGGTGGACATCTAGCCAGAGCATACCTGTTGCTGGGACTTCGTGAATTGGGGAAGCTGTTCGAAGGAGCCAAGGATGTCGAGTCTGGGGAAGGTCCTTCTGGGACCAAATAGATAGGAATTTACTTTTTCGCTTTATGAATGTAATAAGGCCAATGGCCATTAGTGACCTTTATTTCTCGCTTATTTAGTGTCATTTTGGGATTCGCCTATTTTTTATCAATAAGATGAGGCATTTAGCATTCTAAGTTCTCCAAATCAATTTGTCGCTAGGCCTACCTCGGGCACAAAGAGGTTCCCAAATTAGGACACGCTTTACATTCCCGCACTATGTGTTTAAATATTGCAATACTTTTTATAATCCTCACTGACTTGATTACCTTTTGTTTTTATTTTGTTTTCTTTCTTTTATTCCCCTCCCCAAAGGTTAGTTCGTGCACTCTGGCATCATCATCTTATTTCACAAGATCCAGGGGCCCTCCACCCACTCCTCCTCCTAGTCCCTCTAAAGGCAAGAACAAAGGCAAGAATAAAATGGAAGATTTAAACAACATCAGGAAGGAGAACACAGCTGAACGGGTAGAGGCCACTGATGGCCAGGGTATTCGGGTTCCTAATAGAATGTGTCACAGCTTGAACAGAAACTGTTGAAATTCCAGGAAGAGCTCGATCAGGTTCGAAATCTGGCAAACCTGTCATTTTCCCTCAACGCCCCAGACATCAACTTCCCCAACGCTCAAAACCCCACACCTCCTCAAAATATCCCAAAACAGCAGAATCATCCCGCACCTTACCATCACGCTACTCCACCAAAGAACCAATGTAACACCTGCCATAACCACAAAAAACATTCCCCTACTCATCCCAGAACCTCAGAACTCCACAAACGACTATTTCCACACCCATACACCAGGCCACCGTAACAATCCTATCTACATGGAGACCATACCACACTCCACCCAACCCATCTCATACACACCTAAGTCTGATGAAAAGGATCTACTTATCAGGAACTTGGCCGAGGAACTTAAGAAACTGACCAGCCGGATTCAGGGCGTCGAGGGAAGCAAAGGAATCGAGGGGCTGAACTATGAGGACCTTTGCATACAACCTGATGTCGAACTGCCTGAGGGGTACAAACCTCCTAAGTTCGAAATGTTTGATGGCACGGGTGATCCAAGGGTCCATCTGAGGACCTATTGCGACAAGCTGGTTGGAGTAGGGAAGGATGAAAGGATCCGCATGAAGCTGTTCATGAGGAGTTTGAAAGGAGATGCATTGTCTTGGTACATCAGCCAAGATCCCAAGAAGTGGTCAAGCTGGGTGAGCATGGCATCTGACTTTATGGACAGATTCAGATTTAATACAGAGAACGCACCAGACGTGTTCTATATCCAGAATTTGAAGAAGAAGCCCACGGAGACATTTCGCGAGTATGCTACTCGCTGGAGGTCCGAAGCTGCTAAGGTCAGACCCGCCTTAGAAGAGGAGCAAATGAACAAGTTCTTTGTCCGGGCCCAGGACCCGCAGTACTATGAACAGCTGATGATGATTGAGAACCACAAGTTCTCCGACATTATTAAATTAGGTGAAAGAATTGAAGAGGGTATTAAAAGTGGTATGGTTACAAATTTCGAAGCCTTTCAAGCTACAAATAAGGCTTTACAGACCAGTGGTGTGTCCAAGAAAAGGGACGTGGAGGCCGTGATGGTTGCACAAAGGACCAAGTCTCCCCTCAAATACCAAACTTACCCAACACCTCCACTCACATACCAGCCAACCCCAAGTTACCAAGCACCCTCACCCTCGCACCAAGCTCCGCCACCAACTTATCAATCATCTCCACCCCCTACATATCAACCTACTTCACCCAGATACTCCCAACCCGCTCATGTCTACCACACTTATAATTCTCAACCATCCCATTATCAATCACCCCCTGCACGCCAAAACTTCCCTAGACCTCGACCTAATTATGATCGCAGACCTCCAAAATAATATACCGACATCGCCGAACCCATCGACCAGCTGTATGAGAAGCTCAAAGCTGCTGGTTATGTCACCCCCATCCCTGCTGCGACCTTTGAGAATCCTTCTCAATGGGTTAACCCAAACAAGTCATGTGCATACCACTCTGGCATGAAAGGGCATACCATCGATGAATGCCGCTCTTTGAAAGACAAGATACAGTCTTTGATTGATAACAAGATCATTGTGGCAAAGGAACCCGCTCCAAACGTCCGCAACAATCCTCTGCCAGACCATAAGGGTGGAGGTATCCACATGATTGAAGTAGAAGATGACTGGGATCCCGAGGGATCAATCGGGTTGATCGCAGAAGGTGATGACCCGAAGAAACCGGCAATTACTCTCAATCCAATCATAGTCTAGATCCAATCGGCTGAAGACGATGAGGTGAATATGTCTATACCTCTTGAGTTTGAAGCAGCACCACCCGCAAAGACACCGGTACCAATTGAGGTTGAATTCGTGTCTCCGACAAATGCACCCGCACCATTTGAGGTTGCAGTCTTGCCACCCAAGGCACATGTTCCATTCGAAGTGAGGATAGCCGCGCCGATCCCAGTGGCGATGTCAACCACGCCACCCTTCTATACAAATGCTATACCCTGGGACTATACAACTGAGTCGAGAAGGAAGGACAAGGTCAGGACTGAAGAAACTGTCGCAGCACAGGGTATGACAAGAACTGGTAGAGTCTATACCCCTGAACATCTAGCTGAATCAAGCAAGCAGGCCTCCAATCGGCCACCCCTCATTGAGACATATCCGGACGACCTTTGGAGGAAAGTACAGGCCAAGGAGTATTCGGTCATCAACCAGTTGAACAAGACGCCAGCACAAATATCTATTCTCTCTTTGTTGCAAAATTCTGAGACGCACAGGATTGCTCTGTTGAAGGTGCTGAATGAAGCATACGTACCAAATAACATCGCTAGCGGGGAAATGGCTAATATGGTAGGACAAGTGCTGGAAAGCTATATGATCACCTTTCATGAGGACGAGCTGCCACCTGAAGGGCTGGGGCACAACAAAGCACTGCACATCACCGTTTAATGCGAAGATCATTTCATCACCATAATCCTGATCGATGGAGGGTCCAGTCTTAACTTGGGTAAAGGGCTGCATGAGATAAAGGATGGAGCAATCAATGTGAAAGCTTTCGATGGTTCTCAAAGGTCCACCATTGGTGAGATTAGTCTATGCCTGCAGATGGGACCAACCTGGTTCGAGGTCGATTTCCAGGTAATAGATGTACCAGAGTCTTACAAATTGCTGTTGGGACGGCCATTGATCCATGCTGTTGGGGCCGTAGCGTCAATGCTGCATCATGCAGTAAAGTTCGAATGGAATCACCAGGAAGTGATCATTCACGGCGACGGTAGCAACCCTATATATAGTCGCCAGACTATTCCGGCAATCGAGGGAAGAAGGAAGCTGGGTGGCGAAACTTACCACCACATTGAACGGGTCAATGCTATCGAAAAAGACAAATGGTGGGATTGCAAAATCGAGAGTATACTGAGTTGGAGTGGGTACGAGCTCGGCAAAGGGCTCGGCAAGAACCTCCAAGGAATCTCTAAACCCATAAAACTCAAGAAACATGGCACTACCTTCGGTTTGGGATATGAATACACCTAGGAAGAATTCAATAGCTGGTCACCACCATGGCGCGGTCCTTACTACCCACTAGAGCAGCCAATACCGCATCTGGAGCAGACCTTCCAATAGGCCGACATTATTTATGGGTCAGATGAAGAAGAAGCACTTGCAGCAGTGAGGAACTTGTTTCTAGAGGACGGTGATATCAACTGTTGCATTATTCTCGAGGAGGAGTGGGAGGAAGGCCCTTCCATATAGGCTGTGAGCAGAGGGGCACATCTCAAGAATTGGACCATCAAGACAACCAAAGCCCGACGAGCCTCGGGGTAGCAAGGCTAAAACAAGCATTATTCACTATTTTATTTACTAAATGATTTTCTTTTTGCATTTTTCAATTCCCGCAATAAGATCTTCGATGTTCAAAATAATTATTCAATTTATCAAAAGCATTTTTGATTTTCCTAATGAATCAATATTTATTGCTATCGTTTTCTCTCATTACTTTACCTATACAACATTACTTTTACTTGTCTTGATGAACCAATGACTGTGACATGCAATGGGACAACGCAACAAACGGACATTGATTCAGAGGAAGATGACATACCTGACGAGATTGTTAAAGAAGTTGAGAATTTTGAGAACAGACCTAAGTCCAACCTGGACGAGACCAAAATTGTCAACCTGGGAGATTCAGAAAATGTCAAGGAAACGCGAATCAGCATTCACCTGTCGCCATCAGAGAAAAAAGAATACACAAAATTTCTAAAGGAGTATGAGGACATATTCGCCTGGTCGTATGATGACATGACTGGTCTGAGTACGTCTATTGTCGCTCACAAATTGCCAACCAATCCAATGTGTCCGCCGATAGAGCAAAAGCTCAGGAAGTTCAAGCCTGATATGAGCTTAAAAACCAAGGAAGAAGTCACCAAGCAGATCAACGCTAAGGTTCTCAGGGTAGTAGAATACCCGACGTGGTTAGCCAACATTGTGCCAGTGCCAAAGAAGGATGGGAAAGTCAGAGTCTGTGTCGACTACCGGATCTCAACCGGGCCAGTCCGAAAGACGACTTCCCTTTGCCAAATATACACATCCTCATTGATAATTGCGCCAAGCATGAGCTACAGTCATTCGTAGATTGCTTCGCTGGTTATCATCAGATCTGGATGGATGAGGAAGATGCTGAGAAAATGGATTTCATTACATCGTAGGGAGTGTACTGTTACAAGATGATGCCATTCGGCCTGAAGAATGCAACGGCCACCTACATGAGGGCCATGACTACCATCTTCCATGATATGATACACAAAGAGATCGAGGTATATGTGGATGATGTTATTATCAAGTCCAAGAAGGCCACTGACCACATAGAAGATCTGAGGAAATTCTTCAATAGACTGCAGAAATACAACCTGAAATTAAACCCCGCGAAGTGTGCATTTGGGGTTCCTGCTGGAAATTGCTTGGGTTTATTGTGAGCCGCTGAGGAATAGAACTGGATCAATCGAAGGTCAAAGCCATTCAAGAACTACCACCGCCAAGGAACAAGAAAGATGTGATGAGTTTCTTGGGAAGGCTTAACTACAGTAGCCGATTCATAGCACAGTTTACAGTTATCTGTAAGCCGATCTTCAAGATGATAAAGAAGGACGCCGCCACCAAATGGACCAATGATTGCCAAAAGTCCTTCGACAAAATCAAGGAGTACCTATCAACACCACCAGTCTTAGTCCCGCCTGAGCCAGGTGGACCCTTATTACTCTACCTTGCAGTGTTAGATGGAGCTTTCGGCTGCGTTTTGGGGCAGCACAATGAAACAGGAAGGAAGGAGCAAGCCATTTATTATCTCAGTAAGAAGTACGCCCCGTACGACGCCCGGTATTCTCTATTGGAACGCACCTGTTGTGCTTTGACTTGGGTAGCTCAGAAGCTGAGACATTATTTCTGTGCCTATACTACATATCTCATATCGAGAATGGATCCCTTGAAGTACATCTTTCAGAAGCCCATGCCCACTGGCAATCTAGCCAAGTGGCAAATCCTGTTGAGTGAGTTCGACATTGTTTACGTAACTCAGAAAGCGGTCAAGGGACAGGCACTGGCAGACCACCTTGCTGAAAACCCCATGGATGGAGAATACGAACCCCTGAAAATGTATTTTCCTGATGAAGATGTATCATTCATAGGAGAAGACATTGCGGAATCCTATGACGGTTGGAGAATGTTCTTCAATGGAGCAGCGAACTTCAAAGGAGTTTGCATTGGAGCAATCCTAATATCAAAAATCGGTCAGCATTATCCGGTGTCTGCCAAACTCAGGTTCCCCTGCACCAACAATATGGCCGAGTATGAAGCCTGCATCTTAGGACTCAAAATGGCCATTGACGTGAATGTTCAAGAGCTGCTAGTGATTGGAGATTCAGACTTACTTATACATCAGGTACGAGGAGAATGGGCAACCAAGAATTCCAAGATACTCCCATATTTGTACCACGTACAGGAATTGAGAAAGAGGTTCACAAAGACGGAATTCCAACATGTTCCCAAAATCCAGAATGAGTTCGCCGATGCATTGGCTACCCTATCATCAATGATACAGCATCCAGACAAGAATTTCATTGATCCCATTCCGGTGAAAATCCATAATCAGCCAGCTCACTGTGCCCATGTTGAAGAAGAAGCAGACAAAAAGCCTTGGTTTCATGATATCAAGGAATATTTGGCAAAAGGAGAGTACCCAGAGCTTGCAAATCCTACTAAAAAACGCACACTTCGGAGATTGTCCAACAACTTTTTTCATAGCGGAGGAATACTGTATAGGAGGACTCCCGATATAGGATTCTTAAGATGTGTCGACACAAAGGAAACGTCCAAGCTACTAGAGGAAATTCATGCTGGGACCTGCGGTCTACATATGAACGGTTTTGTCTTAGCAAAGAAGATACTCCGGGCTGGTTACTTTTGGATGATATTGGAAATGGACTGCGTCCAGTATGTCCGGAAATGCCACCGTTGTCAGATACATGCAGACATGATAAAGGTACCTCCAAACGAGCTTAACGCAACAAGCTCACTGTGGCCGTTCGCCGCCTGGGGAATGGACGTTATTAGACCAATCGAGCCTGCCGCTTCCAATGGACATAGGTTCATCCTAGTAGCCATCGACTATTTCACCAAATGGGTCGAAGCAGCATCTAACAAAGCAGTGACTAAGAAAGTCGTGGCAGACTTTGCCCGCGACCGCATTGTTTGTCGATTCGGAATTCTAGAGTCAACCGTTATTGATAATGGCTCCAACCTCAACAGCGACTTGATGAAAGCTATGTGTGAAACTTTCAAGATCAAACACAAGAATTCCACAGCCTACAGACCTCAGATGAATGGAGCTGTAGAAGCCGCCAACAAGAATATCAAGAAGATATTGAGGAAAATGATAGAGAAGCATAGACAGTGGCACGAGAAGTTATCATTTTCTCTACTGGGGTATCGCACCACAGTCCGCACATCAACCGGGGCAACCCTCTATATGCTAGTTTACGGTACAGAGGCTGTCTTTCCCGCTGAGGTAGAAATTCCTTCCCTAAGGATCATACAAGAAGCTGAGCTCAGCGATAAAGAGTGGGTAAAAAGTCATTATGAGCAACTAGCCCTTATAGACGGAAAGAGAATGAATGCAGTCTGCCATGGTCAACTCTATCAGAACAGAATGTCCAGAGCCTTCAACAAAAGAGTCAAGCCAAGACAGTTCACACCGGGGCAGCTAGTGTTGAAGAAAATTTTTCCACATCAAGATGAAGCCAAAGGGAAGTTCTTTCCCAACTGGCAGGGTCCATACATGGTTCACCGGGTTTTGACAGGAGGAGTCCTCATACTTGCAGAAATGGACAGAGAAGTTTGGCCAAAGCCGATCGATTCAGATGCAGTCAAGCATTACTATGTGTAATCTTTATGCTTTCCTTATATGATGTAAACTGAACTACGCCTGACCTGATTCCCGTTTAAGAGGGGATACGTAGGCAGACCTATGGGTTCGGTCATAATTCAATAAAAATTTCATTTCCCCCCGCAATTGGAAACTGGGGCAGTATTTTAAGGAGGACCCTCAAAATTCCAAATTAATTTCAGCCGATCGCCACACGAACAACAGTTAGAAACGTCAACCCATTAAACTAGGGCAGAATTTTGAGGAGGACCCTCAAAATTCCGTAGCAGGAGAGGTTGCAATGTCCTGAACTTCGTCACAGTCGTCGGTTCATCTAAAAGCTATTTTTAATTATACATTTATGTCATACTTTTACAAAATCATGCATGTTTATTATTCAAACTACTTTGTTTAGCAACACTAACCTAATGATACAGACGGTATCACCAGATCAAAGCCGAACGAGCCAAGCAAAGCCAGCAGGGATACGAACTAACCTCCCCCTTACAAAACTCACGATATTTCTTTGGATGCAGGCACTAGGATTGCGAAATCCTTAAACATACTGTATGCCCAAGGGACAAACAGTATTCAAAAATACCATTCTCAGAACCGTTGCACTTGCCAACATTTGCTATCAGCAAACACAAGTAATGCTCCGTAGTCACAATGCTCCCAGTAATCACAATGCCGCAATCTGCTATCAGCTAAGAAAACTCTACTGTCATTTGTTATTTTATTTCTTGCATAAGGCTACCATTTTGCCTTCCGAGACTAAACGTTGTCTCCCTCTGCATCTGCATTGCATAAGGCTACTATTCTGCCTTCCAATTTGCATAAGGCTACTATTCTGCCTTCCGAGACTAAACGTTGTCTCCATCTGCATTTGCATAGCATAAGGCTACTATTCTGCCTTCCAACTTGCATAAGGCACCATTCTGCCTTCCGAGATTAAGCACTGTCTCCATCTGCATTCTTGTATAAGGCTACCATTCTGCCTTTCGAGGTTAAGCTCTACCTCCATCTGTATTCGCATCTTTGCATAAGGCTACTTTTCTTCCTTTCGAGGCTAAGATCTGCCTCCAATTTTCTTCGAAACTAAGCGCTATCTCAAGCACTATTTATCTCGCTTTTCTTACGGGCTAAGCTCTGCCCTTCAATTTGCAAGACTGAGCTCTGTCTTGTCCGCATCATACTACTGCATCCTTCATGGGCTGAAATATTGCCAACTCGTCCAAAGGCGTCATCGTTCGGAGGCACCATCTTCATGGCCCGAGAACACCATGTCATGGCCTGAGGATCTCTTTCAATCTTTTGCATATCATTATTCAAAGGCGTCATGGTTCGGAGGCACCATCCTCATAGCCCGAGAACATCATTTCATGGTCTGCGAATCCTGCATCAAACAACCCATGGCCCAGGACATCATGGTCTGAGGACGCCATTCCTAACTGTCCAAAGACAACATTCATGGTCTGACAGGAATTTACATCATGTTTAAATTACGCAATATATGCTTGCATCGTTTATTTGCAGGTAATCCGGCGAGCAACGGTCATCCTGGCAGGAGCAGTCCCGCTCCAGTTCTCCAAACCATCCCCGTAAGTCGCTTATTCGTTCGACCCTATACGTTGCGTCCGTTCTTGTAAAACTTCATCGATATACTTCGCCTATGACTCCTGAACTACATACGGCATGATTCCTGTAAAACCAGGGATATGTAGGCAACTCAGAAACCAGGGTGCGGCCTAAATCTCTTCAAACCGTTTCGCTCGGTCAAAATTGGCCATCATATCTTTACCCGACAACTCTTTCATCCTTCTCAGGTAAAGAGGGGCAGCTGTTGATATCCAATATTTCCTCAAACTATTTTTAAATTTGCATATATACTTTCAAAATCACTTTTTATAATAATTGGTATTTTTCCATAATTTTCCATATTATTATTAATTTATTTTTCTAATTTATTCAGTACTTTATATCCAATGATTATTCATAAATTACATTACAAGTAATTTCAAAGTGTTTCTTAGCTCAATATATCATTTTTAATCCTATTAGGATTTAATTA
Source organism: Nicotiana attenuata (assembly GCF_001879085.1). NCBI lineage: Eukaryota > Viridiplantae > Streptophyta > Magnoliopsida > Solanales > Solanaceae > Nicotiana > Nicotiana attenuata. The sequence goes on from NW_017677306.1 coordinate 14,272, forward strand.
TTTCACAAATTAGCCAATTTGGCATTGTTTGGCTATAATTACAATATTTTGCAATTATAGCCAAATTGTATACTTTATGCTATTTTAATTCAATAATCAGTCATTTTATATTGTAAATATTAGTTAATTACCTTAATTTCACCTATTTAGCTTTAATTCCATTTTATCTAATTATTAGCTATTTTTATTAATTATTTATCCAATTTTCATGGGTATTTAACAATTAGCCATTCTTATTTAAATAATAGCCTAATTAGACCTGGTCCAAATTAAATAACCCACCAGACCCCAAGCCCAATACCCTATCCTACCCGGCCCAATCCCCATTCCATCTGAGTCGTTGATTATTTTGAATCAACGGTCCAGATCAACCCCTTCCTAATTTAACCCCCGAATGACTACCCCCCTCTCTCATTCCCCCCTTCTCATTCCCTTTCAACCGGTCTCTCTATCTCCCTATCTCTATCTCTGGTTCTCTCTAGAACCTTCTCTTCTCCCCTCCTCTCCGATGGACCCTGTCCACCTTCTCCGGCCACCTCCCTCGCGGAAAACCATGGCCTCTCATCATCTCTTCGCCTCTGCTTCACCCCACGCCGGTTTGACACTACCATGAGGTCCTCAGGTGAACCTGGAGCGGTTCAACTCCTACCAATGGTCCTTCATGGCATTTTCTGGCCACCTCCGGCCATTCGAGTAAGATCTATGACTTTTCTAGCTAAAACCGATAACATTTTAAGGTTTTCTCATCTTCTATGGGTTCTCTGAAACCCTAACTCTTAAGATTTTCCGATTTCTTTTAGATCTGTCTTAGATTTGTGTATATTATGAGCTTTTGTTGTTTTTCTCAAAGGTTTTTTCCGATTTTTCTAAAGTAACTCTTCATCTTCAACTAGGGTTTTAACCCCTTTTTCAAAAAAAAAGGTTTTCTTCTGATTTTCTTTTGTATTGATCTACGACTCTCATTGTGTTTAAACATTTGTTGGTCCTTCTCCTTTATCGGAGTTATTCTGTTGAAAACCGTAATGTTTCTTAAGTTTTCGAGTTCGTCTTGGGTGTTATGTTCTATTAATTTGTATATTTCTTATGAACGTTCTGTGATTCTGTGGTTTTACCCTATGTTTGCTTGTTAGAGTGTTTGGTTGCAACTATTCCTGCCTATAATGTGATCCTATTATATTTCTTGTTCACCAATGTTGCTGAAACTTCACTTCTCCTGCCTGTATTACATCTATTCTGTTAATTTAGGTCATGCTCTATGTGAATTCCTGATTTATATGGTTTTTACCCTATGTGTGCTTGTTAGTGTTGCTGATTTTTGTCTATTATGAGTTTAATCTGTTTATTCTCATGAGCTTATGCTAATTTCTCCGAAATTGGTAGTGTTCTCTATTTGTAGGCCTTCGAATCCCTGTGATTGGTTCTTCATCGATCTTGCATGATATTCTCTACTTATTGCTGAGATATCCATTTAATTAAGGCTGGTTTCCAGTTTATCCTTGCCTATAGCATGTTACTCCGCTCATGTGTGATATTTTTCTTTGATAAATATTGATTCCCCGTAATTAGAATCTCACTCGAGGACCTCCTTACTAATTTCCAGAATTTTAAATATCTCTTGCCTTATTTCTCTGGCTGATTCCGCTGTCAAACTAATTTGTATATATTTTCCTTAAATAGGATTTTGAACTTGACCTTAATTGCATGCTCTATACCTATATTACACTTGTACTACTTCCTTATTGTGGTATAAGCAGCTTTACTTGATTCCTTTCCTTATTTTGCCACTGCTTCTTACCGTTTGAGTATGATTCCTTAATTAAAGGAAGTCTGTATACTAAATTGATCCTAATTATCGTTTATTTCTATAATTACTGCTGAACTATTATTTTTACCTTTATTCTTCCGCCCGGTTTCAAACTATATACACTCTATTCATTCATTAGCATAAGATACGAACATAAATTTGTTCAACTCTCTCTCTCACAACTAAAATTCTCTATTCTCTCTTCTGTGCTACTTGCTACTATTCTAAGTTAGCCGGCTGCAGGCCAAGTCTAGCTACTGTGCCTCTCCTATTTCTGCTTTGTTTTTTCGCTTTCTTCACTTCACTGGTATGTTCTAATTCAGATATCAGTCCTCAAACCAACATGTTTCTATTACTGTTACAGTTCCTTGTATTTTTGATATGATTTTATTTACTATTTTTGCTGTTCAACATGTAATTAGGACCCTGAATTCCCTCTACATGTTAAGTTATGCTTTACTTGTCAATGACCAGCATGTTTCTGTATACTTAGTACATGTTTCTTATGTGAATCCCCATGATTGGAACATTAGTTTGATCATGGTCCTAGTTATTTGGTGTTGATATGTTAATCTAATCTAATACCCTACTGTCCCCCCGATCCTCTGAACCTGTAGGAGTTTCTGATTGTATGCTCATATATGTTCCTGCCTGCTACATGTTTGCCCTCACATGCTCCATATTTGTCCCTCCAATCCCATTCCCTTGCTTGTGTTGGCTGGACTATTCTTGGTCCTTGGTGTGATGCTGACTTTGTTTTGGTTCTGAGATTGGTATGCATGCTCCTTCAAATTGTTTTCATCAGTTAAACTTTGTTATAAAACTATTCCAATTAAGTCTCTCTTTTCAAAACTGTTTCATACTTACCCTTATTCAAAACTGTTTTCTTACTTAAACTCTTCAAAACTGTGTCGAGCACTCTCACTCTACTCTTAGACCACTAAGTTCGCCCCTTTTGTGTGAGTATTGCCTTGGGAACCTTGAGCTCCCTCTGAAATTTGACACATAAAAGCTGGCCTTTCCACACTGCACTTACTCTATCTTGGCTATGAAATCTGGGTGTGAGCACTGCCCGGAGCCCTTGAGGTCCTTAGGGAACTCTGACACACCCGGATTATGAGAAAGGTTGTGAAACAATACTTGGCATTGAGGACCTGGAGACTTGGGCCTATTCTGTAGGCTCCCTATAATTACCTTTTTATTTTTTCTTTATTTTCAGTTATGTAATTCCTATTCAAAGGCCTGTAATAATTATTTGTAAACGACTCTGGGGTTGGATAGTGAAAAGAGGTGGGTAATATGCATGTTGTAGTATAATCCAGGGTAGAAATCATGTTCCTTGGTTTACTTTCTCTATGCGCAATAGCATACATGTTTAGGTACAACATGCCAAGCATGCCGTGCATTAGATATCTTGCTATTTAGGATTTATATTTACTGTTTTCCGCATCTCATCCACACTTAGAACTCCTGTCTATAGGGTAGATAATAACAATAAAATAAGCTGCTATTATGTGATTCTGCCCATGTAAATATGTTCTGAAATTTCATTTAGAAATCCTGGCTTAGGGTAAATGTGTTAACACAATTTGTTATTCATGCACTCACCATATTGCAACCATGCTCCGCACTTAGAAATCCTGCTTTAGGTAAACAACATCAAAACTGTCACTCCTACTTCTTTGAAGCTGTGCATAATTTGATGTGCATTTAGAAATCCTGCTTAAGTTAATATGCATCATGCTGCATTAGACATCATGTTATAGGATCGCACTTATTCAATCACACTAGTCTAAATATAGATGTATAAACAGTCCTCCTGTTCTAAACAAACTGGTAATTAGTCTCTGGATGTTTGCAACATTTAGAATTGCATGCTATTAGGTATAACAACCTGGAATTATTAACAAATCTGAATAACTACTACATATTATTTTACGCCTAGGCAAGCCTTAGGTAATCAACTTTAAAATAAAACCAGAACCGTCTTTGTGATTAGTGTTTAACTGTCAGCATGTTAAAATCAGTAGGCAAGCCTGATTAGGACATCCTCTCTGAGTTATGTAATAAATCTGACTCTGCTGTTATCACTTAGATACCATGCTTAGGATCTGAATTTAGACCATAATTGTGTATGAGTCATGTTGTTTATGTGTACTATGTGTGGAGGTATATCTGAGCCTTTTATTTGTCTTCCATGCTCCCCTTTAATTGAAGTCCAATCTGTTTCTTATGTATCGCCTTAGTATTTTACCTTTAAAGTTGAGGGTCTCCCTACAACTCCCCTTTTATAGGATAGGAGTTCTAAATTCCTCCGGGACTGATAGGAAGTGACGGGTAACAGCATGCAATAGGGGTCGAGACCAACCCTCGCTTTAATTACCTACATGGGGTGGGAAAGGGTAGATATGGATATGATGACAGGTGCGTAATACCACGTGTAGCCCCCTTTGAGGAGTGTCATACCGGGTATTGCATTGATGTGATCCATATTATAACAAACCTAGGATACCCCTTTACATTCACAAATATGCTTAGATTATAATTCTTTTCAAAATCTTGCTTTTCATTAACTGTTTTCGAACATCTGTGTACATAAACTTAAATCCCCTATTATTTGAGCCATACTTGTTTATTTGCTATATTGTACAAATCCACCAAAGTTGTTTGCCCGGGAACCACACTGGTGGATCCTGAGGGGTGCCTAAAACCTTCCCCTTAGGATAATTTCAAGCCCTTACCCTGTCTCTGGTTACCAAACGTAGTTATAAATGAACCTTCTAGGTGCCCTAACGCACCTTAAATCGTTAAGTGGCGACTCTTCAAAATGCAAACCCCTTTCCCAAAAGGAACGAGTTGTCTCAACCAAAATGTCATAAACCCGATTTCACGAGAAAAAGGGGCGCGACACCATCTTCCATGATATGATACACAAAGAAATAGAGGTGTATGTGGACGACGTCATTATCAAATCCAAGAGGGCCGTGGATCACATAGCGGACTTGATAAAGTTCTTTGAAAGGTTAAAGAGGTATAACTTAAAACTGAACCCAGCAATGTGCGCATTCGGGGTCCCCGCAGGAAAGTTACTGGGATTCATTATTAGTCGTCGAGGGATCGAGCTAGACCCGTCTAAGGTTAAGGCTATTCAGGAGTTACCGCCGCCTAGGAGCAAAAAGGACGTGATGAGATTCCTAGGACGTCTCAACTATATTAGTCGCTTCATAGCGCAGTCCACAATTATATGTGAACCCATCTTCAAAATGCTGAGGAAAGATGCCGAAACAACCTGGACCGAGGATTGTCAGAAAGCTTTCAACAAAATAAAGGAGTACCTGTCCACACCACCGATCTTGATCCAGCTAGAGCCAGGTCGACCTTTGCTACTCTATCTATCTTGTATTAGATGGAGCCTTTGGATGTGTTCTGGGAAAATATGACGAGACAGGGATAAAGGAGCAAGCCATATACTACCTGAGTAAGAAATTCACACCTTATGAAGCGCGATACTCTCTGCTAGAATGCACTTGTTGTGCTTTGACCTGGACGGCCCTGAAATTAAGGCATTACTTCTGTGCCTATACCACGTACCTCATGTTGATACCCAATTTTTCCCTACGTATTTTTTTCATATACAAAATACTTTCAAAATAACATATATATATGCATATATAAGCATGCCCAAGTGTTTTGGTATTTTTCATAAATTTTAAAGATTATTAAAATCAATTTATTGTCCATTTTAGCAATACAAAAATCAGTAACTATTCCTAAAACTATCAACTTTGGTGAATAGTTTATTTCGTTCTTATACTAACACCAAAATATAGTTAAGGTGATTTTTGTATATTTTTACAATTTTATTTGGTATTTTTAAAAGCTAAAATACATACAATTGCAATTTTAGCCTATTTTAGGATTAATAGCATCTCTATAATTATTAAATTGGTTCCAGCATTTTTTAATTAACATTATATATTTATAATTGGTTCAGTGCTTTTAATTTGTTTTTAAAATCATTTTACTATTTTTTATAAATAAAAAGGGGTAAAACTGGCTATTTAACATTTAGCCTCATTTCATTTCAATTACAACCTCTTTTACATTTCAATTTTAACCCTTAATTGACCCAATCTCAACCCCAACCGGACCGGCCCATTTTTTAATCCGACCCAACCCATAACCCAATTCAAACGACCCTACCCGATTCCCACCTACCCCTTTAGATCTAGGCCGTTGATCGTACAGATCAACGGCCATAATTCCCCCTTACCATTTTAACCCCAAATGACCTACCCTAATCCCTTATTCCCCACTTCTCAGCCGCCTCTGAATCCCAAACTCTCTCAAACTCTCTCAAGCTCTCCGGAACCCTAGCCTCCTCCTACCCCTTTTCAACCACCTGTCACCGGAATCCATGGCTTCTCAGGCCATGGATAGTTGGTACTCACCTACCTTCACTAGTAAGCCATCAAGCTTCGAGACCTGACCTCAATGATTCCCTCTCCGATCTTCTCAGACCTTTGATTCCATGGCTTCTCCGGCATGCTCCGGCATATTCAAGACTCAGGAGCCTGATTCCTGACCTCTCCGACTCAAGATCGGACCTTCTTCCAAGCTTTTCTCATTTCTAGGGTTTCTCCTATACCCTAAGCTATTCGAGGTTTTTTCCATGTCGTTTGCTTAGATCTATGCTGTATCTATTCTTCACTTAACATTTAAAGTGTTTTCCTCAAAAGTTCTTTTCAAAATCGTTCGTCTTCGATTTTAGGGTTTCTGAAAGGATTTTTCCAAAAATCTTTTTGATTTTTCTTCTTCTTTGCTTTATGTGTGTTGTCTATATCATGTTCGTGTCATTTCTTTTGCTACGCATGTACTGTCTGTCTACTTTTCTTTTTTCTACTATACATGTTACTCCTATGTTAATCCTGTTATGTTTTCTTTGCTCTTTTACTATATGTGTTTACCGTTGAGATTGTTTGATTTTTGTCTTACTAATCTCTGTTCGTATTCTTGCTAAACATGCTTCATCTGCTTTTGTTTAAGTTTGTATCATCTCGTTCTTCTGAACTCGTTTAAGGTCCGAGTTTTCTCAAATATTTTCTTCATGATCTTGAATAAGCTTTCTTACTTTGTTGTTCAAACATGCTCTCATATCTGTTTTGTTGAGGCTCTGAAACAAACCTTTGAGTCTGTTTCAATGGCTTGCTTTCTCACCTTTATGTCTGATTCAAGTTGAAACCCTAGGATTTGGGGGTTCCCCTTGGTGATTTTGATTTTGTGTTCGAGTTAGGGTTCCACTTTGGGACCCTGGACTCTCAGACTCATTGTGAGTCTGCAATTGGACTCGTATCCTCTTGCTTATGATTCTGAACCTTTCAATGCTAGAACTATTTTTCTAAGTAACAGGACGATTCTTTTGTTTGATTTGTCTGCTTTATATATGAGAAGTTCTTCTTTCAAAAGGATTTTTGCCAACTACTAATTGATTTCGAATTCCTTTAATAGTGTTTACTTGATTGTTACTGATTTCCTTTAAATTAAACCTTTCTTTACCCCTTTCCTGACTTGATTCATTTGAGTAAAAGCCTGTAACTTTGATTTTACTAGTTGTCCGATTGATTCCCTTTCCTTATTTCACACAAACTGTGTACCATTGGGCTGTTGCCTTAAATAACTGCTATGTATTTACCCTTTATTGTACTGCCTGGAAAATATTTTTTCAAATCCCTTTCCTTAATTGTTTTTACCCATTTGAAATCAGAATCCCTTAACTAAAGAGAGATTGATTACAATGTTATTTCCTTACCTTGTTCTTACTTGTTTGCTGCACTTTAAAGGGGGCTCGACCCTTCAGCACTAAAACAACTTTGAACTTTTGAATCCTAAGTTCAATACTCATACTCTCACACACATACTCTCAATCACAATACTCTTTCAATTATCTACTCTCTTCTGAGACTTTTTTACTGCTTTGCTTGCAACTTGGCTTTTCAAGACTGCTGTTTTACTTATTTGTTTTCCCTGAAACTGGTATGTCTCGATTTTGATAACAACTTCTTCCCTATATGTTTATTTTACAGTCACTACACTCTTGCCTACTTTGCTGCTCAGGTTCTGTATTAAATATGTTACTTTCTTTTATGTTTACTGTTTGTTATAAATTCCCCATACCCCCATTACCTTCTATGTGCTGAGTTAAAGTTCATGGCCTGACAGTATCCAAATTACTGCCCAGGTCTGAACCTGACCTTCAATGGGTCCTAACTCCCAAATCTAGCTAACAGGCTGGTCAGGGGTGTGCCAGCATTCCTAATTGCTGGGCATGACCACTAGCCTGTCATGGCCTTCCCTAACTCCCCCTCTATTGCACTTACACTTACTCTTAGACTCTAAGTTCTGCCCCCCTCCTATGAGCCTTACCTTGGGGACCTTGAGTTCCCTCTGAACTTGGACATTTGAGGGCTGGCTCTTCTACAGTGCACTATAATCTAATCCTGCAATGTATTTGGGTGTAAGCACTGCCTGGAGTTCATGAAGCTCCTTGGAACTTTGACACACCCAAAGATGAGAAAGGCTTTGGAAATATGATCTTTGAAAGTTGGTTTATTTCATGTTTCAGACTAGGAGTCTAAATTATTATTTTTTTAAGCAAATCCACTAGGCAGTAGCCTAGGGCTAGTTTTATTAATAATAAAAAGAAAAAAACCACATAGGAAGAGTACTAATAAGGGGGACAATAGCAGCAGTAGTGTTGCCTCTATGCCTTGGCCATATAATTACTCCTCTGCGCCTCACAATGCCCTTATAGCAGCCTCATGTAGAGGAATCATGGTGTAGCTACCGGCAAAGTCTCACGAGGGCATATAATCTCATAGCCATTTGGATTCTTTCCAAAGGCATAGAACTAGAGCAACACAAACTGGGCTAAACCTTACCTTACTAATCCTATGGAGTCTAAATTATGCTCTCCTTGGTTGGAACTTTTTCTGATGTAATTTTCTTTACTTTTTTCTGGATTCATTCAAGTTGTAATAATCTTGTAATAACTTATGGGGTGTATAGTAAAAATGGGGGAGGGTCACTCATGTTATGCATATGGGGTAGATATCATGTTTTAGGTCTTTACTTCAGCAATCACAACCTATTCGTTTATGTATCTGCATATAGAGATCCTGCCTATAAGTTGTTTCATTACTGCATATAGATATCCTGCCTATAAGTTATTTCATTACTGCGTATAGAAATCCTGCCTATAAGTTATGCATTTCGTTAGAAATCATGTATATAAGTTTCTGCATTCCTACATTAGAGACCATGTCTATAAGTTTCTGCATTCCCACAATAGAGACCATGCCTATAAGTGTCGTCATGCCTATAAGTTCTGCACTTTTGCATATGCATATGTCACTAGGCAAACAATCTATGGGATAAAGAATAGTCAATCACATCCTAGATACCATGCTTATAGAATTCCTGCACTTACATAACCGTTTTAAAAATCAGTAACGCTTAGAATTCATGCCTATAGGAGCAATCGTTTAAATCTGATTCATCCGCGAGTCTCAAATCAGTAATAATGTCATTTAGTATCTGCAGAATTGGTTTATTTCTAAAATCAGTAATCCTTCCTTAAAATCAGTATGCTTTACCTTGTTTGATATCATGCCTATAGGTCTCACCTAGGCAAACCATTAGGTAACTAATTAACTATACCAGTCTTTAATAATTACAACCAGCAGACAGGCCTAATTTGGACTTCTTATCTGAAAATATGTGATAAATCAGCCACCCCTTTAACGTTTAAGTTTAATTAAGGTTCTAACTAGTACCTGTAAGTCATGCTAAACAATTCGTTGCTTTGAATGAGGAGGCCTATTTGAGCCTTTAGCTGTTATGTGTTCCCCCTTTTACTGCTTTTATGTATTTTGTTTGTCACAATAGACTTTTGTCCTTTTAAAACTCTGAAAAGCCAATCTCCCTTCCCTTTAGGATTAGTAGTCCCAACTGCCTCCGGGACTGATATGATTGGGGCGGGTAATAACATGCAATAAGTAACGAGACCATTCTGCGATTTAATACCTTAACGGGGTGGGTAAGGGTAGACATGGATATGATGACCACGCGATAGCACCACGTGCATAGATGGTTATCGGGTGTTGTGTGGGGTGATCCATGTTATGTATAAACCTAGGACCCCCTCCCTCTTTATTTTTTTACTTTCTTTTCTTTCCAGAACTTTTTTTAGAGAAGCTGTTAAATTTTCAGTTCTCTAAACTTCTTCTTTTACTTCAGTCACTAAAAAATCTCTTTTAATTATTTGATTTCCAGCACTGTTTCTTCTCCAAACCTCCGCCTCTTTTAATTATTTGTATCAATTATTTGACCCCCCTTTTCCTGCACTTGTATATCCCTTAAATAATTATGAAATCGCCTATCTCCGAACTTCAGCATGTTTATTTAAATTTTATACTTCCCTTGTTTGCAATCGTTATGTGAAATCTGTCTTGTATGTTTACTTGTTGTTGTATATTTAAAGTCACAATTATAGCATGGCCGAGAACCACACTAGTTGATCTTGGGGGGTGCCTAACACCTCCCCCCGAGATAATTTCAAGCCGTTACCCATTCTCTGGTTCTTTTTATTTTATTTTTATTCTTAGTGTCCTAATGCACTCAACCATTAGGTGGCGACTCTTCTAAATTGCAAACCTGATTCCGGAAAGGAAAAGAGTTGTCCGCCCAAATGTCATAAACCCGATTTCGCGAGAAAAAGGGGGCATCGACAGCATGGCGACTCCGCTGGGGATTTCTTTAAGGCTTTTACCATTTTCATGCTATTTGTGACTTTATGCTTCTTCATATGCCTTTATTTGTTTAAATGCCTTTAGATATTTATTCCTTCCTCCACTACGAAACTGACTTGGCTCTTCATTTCTTTTCTTTTATTATTTTCCTTTACCGCTTTCTTTCAATAATGTTGTAAATTATGAGAAGTAATTATTATTTTATGAACGTGAAAGTACATGACAACTTGTTAGTTATTGTAATTGCATTCTTCAACATCATATTCCACTCGTGCCAAACAAAATACCATAGCAACGCTTATAATGAGTGGTTGTGCCCTTCCGATATTATCACCCCCTAAATCCGGCAAAGGCATATTTGCGGTAAAACCAGTCGATCAACGGCGTATTCGACGGTTCCGCGCCTTTCCCTCTTGAGTTGTCCGCTCAAGGGTACCAGTCTAATACCCCATAGAAACCATTTCTCTTTAAATTATGCATGCATCATGGTCAAACTTAGCCGAGTCAGTTATGTTGTCCGCATAATGACTCTTTAAGATAGCCTCATCCAAAGTCCACTGGGTTTCCTTGAAACCCAAATGGACACTACCACGTTCTCTGCATTCATTTGGAGAACTAAATGCTTGTTATGCCAATTATTGATATTAAAATAGTCGAGTCTGGTGGGGGGAAAAGGGCCTAACCTTTGTTTGCTAGAAATGAGGTCACGAGTCCCCAGATTACGGCATGGTCACCGACATCCACCCCAAATAGCTGAATTGGTGGGGAGATCTTCATTCCAGCGATCAAGCTCTTGTCAGGAAGTATCTAGGAAACCTGCCTTCTCTCCTAGACATTCAACCTAACAACAAAATCATAGAAGCTGCAACTCTGTTTTGGGACTGTGATAGATCGGTGTTTCGCTTCGGGGACATAGAAATGACACCTTTACTCGAGGAAATAGGAGGACTAGCTGGGATACCATGGGAAACTCCGGGTTTGCTAATGTCGAAAAATCATAAGGGTAGGGGTTTTCTTAAAATGATGGGTC